>NW_026974939.1:300000-429639 GCF_030014295.1 Loxodonta africana | reverse complement strand
CTGTGCGTTTGGGTTTTTTTTCACTTGCTTTATGTTATTGGTTTCTACTTTTATGGCTTTATGGTCAGAAAAGATGCTTTGAAATATTTTGATGTTTTGGATTCTGTTAAGACTTGCTTTATGACCTAATATGTGGTCTATTCTGGAGAACGTTCCATGTGCATTGGAAAAGAAAATATGCTTGTCTGCCGTTGGGTGGGGTGTTCTGTATGTGCCTATGAGATCAAGTTGGTTGATTGCGGCATTTAGACTTTCACTGTCTTTATTTAGCTTCTTTCTGGATGTTCTGTCCTTCACCAAAAGTAGTGTGTTGGAGCCTCCTACTATTATTGTAGAGCTGCCCATCTCTATTTTCAGTGCTTTTAGAGTTCATTTTATGTATTTTGGAGCCCTGTCATTGGCTGCACAAAAGAGTCCTTCCTTATCCTTTGTGGTAGATTTTACTTTAAAGTCTATTTTGTTAGAAATTAATATTGCCACTCTTCTTTTTTTTGGTTGTTGTTTGTTTGGTATCTCTTTTCCATCCTTTGAGTTTTAGTTTGTTTGTATCTTTATGTCTAAGGTATGTCTCTTGTAGGCAACATATAGGCAGATCTTGTTTTTTTAATCCATTCTGCCACTCTCTGTCTCTTTATTGGTGCATTTAGTACATTTACATTCAGCGTAATTATGTCTAGGTATGAGTTTAGTGCTGTCATTTTGATACCTTTTTTTTTTGGTTGTTGACAGTTTCTTTTTTCCACTGAATTTTCTGTGCTGAGTAATTTTTCTTTATGTATTATCTTTTCCTCTTTTCCAGTGTTGTTGCTTTTGTTTTTGCTGTCTTCATGTTTTTCTTTTTTATTATTATTTTGATGTGCAGGATTGTTATTTTCCTTTGTGATTACCTTGATAAATTTACCCCTATTTTCATACTCCGTATGAAAGATCTATGACTATATCTTTTAGTTCTTCTTTTTTGAGTTAATGTTGTCATCTTTTACTTCATGATGTCTGTTTCCCTGTTCTGAGCATTTTAGCTTTGATTTAGTTTTGTGATTTCTCTGTCTTGAATGATATCTGGTTTCCCTGTCCTCTGTTCTTGTCTTGGATTGTTATCTGATGTTATTGAGTTTCTAACTGGAGGATTTCCTTTAGAATTTCTTGTAATTTTGGTTTGGTTTTGGCAATGTCCCTCAACTTCTGTTTATCTGGAAATGCCATAATTCACCTTCATATTTTTATCTGAGACAGTTTTGCTGGATATATAATTCTCGGCTGGCAATTATTTTCCCTTTGTCTTTATATATGTCCTCCCATTGCCTTCTTGCCTGCATGGTTTCTGCTGAGTAGTCCGAGATTAGTCTTACTGACTGTCCTTCACAGGTGACTTTTTGTTTATCCCTAGCTGCTCTTAAAATTCTCTTTATCTTTGGTTTTGGCAAGATTGACTATAATATGTCTTGATATCTTTCTCTTGAGATCTACCTTCTGTGGGGTTAGATGAGCATCTTGGAAAGATATCTCGTCTTTCATGATATCTGGGAGGTTTTCTGCCAACAAATTTTCCACAATTTTCTCTGTATTTTCTGTTTTTCCTCCCTGTTCTGGTACTCTGATTACTTGTAGGCTATTTCTCTTGATAGAGTCCCACATGATTCTTAGGGTTTCTTCATTTCTTAAAATTCTTTTATCTGATTTTTCTTTCAATATATTGGTGCCAAGTATTTTATTTTCAGTCTCACTAATTCTGACTTCACTTTCCTGAATTCTGCTCCTTTGACTTTCTACTGAGTTGTCTAATTCTGAAATTTTATTGTTGATCTTCTGAGTTTCTGACTGCTGTGTCTCTAAGGATTCTTGAAGCCTATTAAATTTTTCGTTATTCTCTTGAATAACCTTCTTAATTCCCTCAACTGCTTTATCTGTGTGTTCCTTGGCTTGTTCTGCATTTTGCCTGAGCTCTTTTTTTTCTTTCCTGATATCTTGAAGAGTTCTGTATATTATTATTTTGTATTCTATCTCTGGTAATTCTAGGAATATATCTTCATCTGGAAGATTCCTCAATTCTTTGCTTTGGAAGCTTGCTGACATGATCATTGTCTGCTTCTTTATGTGATTTGATATTGACTGTTGTCTCTGTATGTTTGCATACTGTGTCCTAGCTTCTTGCTTTGTTTTGTTTTGAAATACTTAATAGGCTGCTCAAATTAGTTGGTTTGATTAATGGAGCCTTTGAAGCTCTAACGTCCTGTCACCAGATGGCTAGAGCTGTTATCAGATATATGAGCCTAGAAGTCCATTCAGTTTTCTTGTAAGGATTCAGCTCAGATTTCCAGGTAGTTAGTCACCAAGTGTGTGGTGTAGGCTCTCACCTACTGTCTTTGAGGAGCAGTGGTGATTGGTATATGCACAGGTCTCTTGTTGCATCAGGTGGTCACACTCTGAGCAAGGTAGGGGGTTGACAACCTTTCCCTGAGTGTTTGTGAGGAAGACATGTCCCTGTTCTCTAGAGTGCACAAGTGGGTGGGCTCTGCAGCCATACCATTGACACCCGATACTTTTAACTGTAAGGACTGGGAGACACCACTTATCCTTGTACCCCTGACATGGGTGGCTAGGTGGTGCAGGTGGAGCCACCAGTCCTCAGGCCCCTGATTTGGGTAGGTGAGGACCCTGCTCATTAGAGCAGTGTCAAGCATCAAGAACCCACCTCGCCACTGCACAGCTGAAACCGTTAAAGTCAGACCTTAGGCCACACACCCTTGCACTGTAACAAGAACCCAGCTCCTGAAATGGGCCACACAGTTCTATGCAGGGGTGAAAGCCATTCAAAGTCTATGGTCCACTTGTGCCTGGAGAGGAGCTGCTTCTGCCCTGAGTTTCCAGCTTAGGAGAGCCATCAGATTATTTTTTCCCTGTTTGTTAATTTGTTTCTTCTCCAATGGCTCTGGTTGCATGCCAGGACCTATCTCAGGCCCAGGGAAATCGAATGTCACTGAAGCCAGCTTGGGGGCCTGGGACAGAGGGTGAGGGATCAGATAAATGGGGGAGAGTTCTTTTGAAAGGGGAGGTATTTGATCTGTGCAGTGAATTAAATGCTAGCACTTATGCCGAGAGCGCTGTTCTTCTCTGATTCTGGAGGCATGAGTAGACTCTGTGCCACTGGCTCTCTGTGGCTAGGGAAACCGTGTACAGAAAGCTACTGCCAGCCCTTCTGCAGTCACACCAGCAGATCAGGGATAAGGGGCGCTGGTTCCCACTGAGTTAGGTCCGGCAACTTCTTGCTGCTTCTGAACCGTATCTCCCTCCCTCTGTTGCTAAGTGCAATTTCTTAACTTTGCCTTTGATGTCCAGGGCTCCTAGCTTGTCATATATATAATCAATTTACTTGTTTTTTCAGGTCTTTGTTGTAAGAGGGACTATCAGAAGCATCTGACTACTCCACTATCTTGGCCCTGCCTGCATCTGATGCATTCTTGTCTAGCTATATTTGATAGATACTTTTCTAGGTTAGAACATAAGTTTTCCTCATGCTTTCAAAGTAGACATTATGTTCTCATGCCTGACTGATGGAAATTCACAGTCATGGGAATTCTTTCCTTTTTTTTTTTTTTGATTCAAAAAATCCTCTTATAAAATGTAATGAAGAAAAGTATGTAAAATTGTTTATTTGCATTTTATGAATTCCTAACTTGGATTATTTCTAGCATAAATATAAATATTGAAAACAACTGCAAATATATCATCACAAAGTTTCACAATCCATATTTGCAACAATGGTTGAGGGCACCTGCTTTCCCTTGGACCATTTCTATTACTATTTTTAAGTCTTCCAATAGCTGATAAACCATTTGGAAAAATGATGAATTCCAGCTGCCATTTTAATTTAAATTTATTTTTTAGTGAAATTAGATAAATTTCCATGAATATATTTGTGCCTTCTTATCTTCTACTGGACTCTCCTGACATATATTTTGCTCATTTTTATACTTTTATGTTGATTTGAGGAGTGCTATCCTGGTGGCATAGTGGTTAAGAGCTATGACTGCCAGTCAAAAGGTCGGCAGTTTGAATCCACCAGGTGCTCCTTGGAAACCCTATGGGGCAGTTCCACTCTGTCAAAATTGACTCAATGACTTGGTTTATATGTATCATAAAGACAGGAAAGAAAGAAGAGACCAAAATGGATGTCAAAAGAGACTTCGAAACTTTCTCTAAAATATCCAGTAGCTAAAGGGAATAGAAAAAATTAAGAAGTAGAAGAGCTGAACAGAAGATTCAAAGGGCAGCTTGAAAGACAAAATAAAATATTATAATGAACTGTGCAAAGATCTGGAGCTAGAAAATCAAAAGGGAAGAAAACTCTCAGTATTTCTCAAGCCAAAAGAACTGAAGAAAAATTCAAGCTGCAAGTTGCAATATCGAAGGATTCTATGGGCAAAATATTGAACAGCTCAGGAAACATCGAGAGAAAGATGGAAGGAATACGCAGAGTCATTATACCAAAACTAATTGGCCAATGTTCAACATTTCAGGATGTAGCATATGATCAAGATCCAATGGTACTGCAGGAAGAAGTCCATGCTATGCTGAAAGGAATGGCAAAAAACAAGGGTCCAGGAACTGAGAGAATACCAATTGAGATGTTTCAACAAACAAATGCAGCACTGGAAGTGCTCACTTGTCTATGCCAAGAAATTTGGAAGAGAGCTACCTGGCCAACCAACTGGAAGAGAGCCAATATATATGCCTATTCCCAAGAAAGGAGGTCCAATCAAATGCAGAAATTCTTGAACAATATCATTAATATCACATACAAGCAAAATTTTGCTGAAGATCATTCAAAAGTGGCTGTAGCAGTGTATTGACAGGGAACTGCCAGAAGTTCAAGATGAATTCAGGAGAGGATATGGAATGAGGGATATCATTGCTGATGTCAGATGGATCCTGGCTGAAAGCAGAGAATACCAGAAAGATGTTTACCTGTGTTTTATTGACTATGCAAAGACATTCGACTGTGTGGATCATAACCAATACGGATAACATAGCAAAGAATGGGAATTTAGAGCACTTAATTTTGCTTATGAGAAATTTGGACATAGATCAAGAGGCAATCGTTCCAACAGAACAAGGGGATACTTCATGGTTTAAAGTTAAGAAAGATGTGCATCAGGTTTGTATCTTTTCACCATACTTCTTCAATCTGTACGCTGACCAGGTAACCTGAGAAGCCAGACTGTATAGAAGAATTTGGCATCAGGATTAGAGGAAGACTCATTAACAACCTGTGATATGCAGATGACAAGACGATGCTTACTGAAAGTGAAGAGGACTTGAAGTACTTAGTGATAAAGATCTAAAACCACAGCCTTCATTATAGATTACACCTCAACATAAAGAGAACAGAAATCCTCACAACCAGACCACTAAGAAACGTCATGATAAAAGGAGAAAATATTGAACTTGTCAAGGATTTCATTTTACTTGGAGTGACAATCAAAGCAGCATTCAAGAAATCAAATGACGTGTTACTTTAGGCAAATCTGCTGCAGAAGACTTCCTTAAAGTGTTAAAAAGCAAAGTTGTCACTTTAAGGACTACGGAGTGCCTGATCCAAGCCATGGTGTTTTCAACTGCCTTATATGTGTGTGAAAGCTGGACAAGGAGTAAGGAAGATCAAAGAAGAGTTGGTGCCTTTGAATAATGGTTTTAGTGAAGAATATTTAATGTACCGTGGACTGCCAAAAGTAGAAAAAAAATCTGTCTTGGAAGAAGTACAGCAAGAATATCCTACTGAGCAGTTACATCTCTCTTATAGGGTTGCTGTAAGTTGGAATCAACTCAATAACAATGGGTTTCATTTGGTTTAAGTGGAGTTCAAGGAAAAAATGTTTTATATAAATATCACCAAATACATTTCCTAAATATAAATTGATAATTTAGATTTAGGATATGTATAAATTTTGTTGCATTTTTTATTTATGAGAAAATAAAATTTGTAACTCTTCAGGGTTATACTTTATCTATATTAATGGGGTGCCAATTATACTTTCTGAGCATTCTTTTTAGTTCATATGATTTTTCAGTTGAGTCTAATAGTGTTTCAGATTGATTATATCATACGTAAATACCATTCGTTTTTGCTAGCTTTTCAAAGGTAAGATATTTTTGGTTCCAGTGTTGTTTGCCATGATATCCAGGTCTACAATTTCCAAGAAAAATGTTGAGTATTTGATCCTTAATGTTTGATTGTAACATTGATGGAAAACATTAACAGTGTTTTATTTTCCATTTAAACTATGTATGCATTTTATCATATTACAGATTTTTTTCTGCCTCTTCTAGACTATCAAAAAAAAAATTAGTATGTTTGTATTTAGTGTTCTATGGGAATTTGCATTATTTTTTACCAAAAATGTGTATCCCCCACTTATGTGATGTCAGGGTTTTTCTCTAATTTGGAGTCATCATTGACTTCTCTCTTTCTCTAACATCTTATATACAACACTTTCTGTTGGTTGTATCTTCAGAATAGATTCCATATCTGCCCACTTCTAAATTACTCCCTTGCCAACACCCTGGGCCTGGCTGCCATTACAGCTTGCTCAGACACTGCAAGGGCCTCCTAACTGCTCTCCCAACCTTCAATTTTTCCGTCTAGAGTCTAATCAGACAACAACCAGGGAGAAGTTCTTAAAACATTACTCAGGTGACATGTCTCTCTGATCAAATCTTTTCAAAGATTTTAAATAAATCCAAGTCCTTTAGGCTGCCATGATAGTCTTTTGGACATATCTCTCACCTCACTACAGAGCACCCCTCTCTCCCTTGATTTCTGTTGTGCATTCTCCTTGTTTTGTTTCATTGCCTCCAGGCCTTTGGACTGGGGTTGGTTCTCTCTCCTAGCATTTTTTTCTTTTTTTTGCATATTTTCCTGTTGGTTGTCTCTCCCCTTTCTTTCAGATCTCTGCTCAGATACCACTCTTAAGAAAGGACTTTGCTGACCAACTAATTTAACCTATAAATTAACATTCTACTTCAATGCCTTGCTCATTTTGTAAGCATTAGCATTACTTTGAATTTTACTGTATCTCTATTTGTATATGCATTTTTTGTGTATTTCTACATTGGAATGTAAGTTTCTGATGGGCAGAGATTTGTTTGATGGTTTACTTCTGTTTCTATGGGACCTGAAACAGCAGTTGACAAACAATATGCACTTACTTAATATTTTTTAATGAATGGATTATTGTACTGGTCCTATTGTAGGGCCATCTTAGGAATTTTGTAATTACAAATATATGTTTAAAATACAGTATCTTTTTTATCTACTGACAGCATTCATTTTCTGGGATTTGATTTATGGTATTAAATAATATGCATAAGTGAGGCTTGTCCAACTTTATATTTTTGTTCTTTTTATCAAATGTTTCAGTGATAATGCCGTAAATATTCATGATATATTGATAACAATTTCTGATAACAATTAAGTAGCAACTACAATATACCAAGCAGTGTTCTACACATTTTGTTTATAATAAGTCACTTAACTTTCACAGGGAGTCCCTAGTTGCACTAAAAAAAAAAAAAATTTTTTTTTTTTTTTTTTTTGCTGTTAACCAAAATATTTGTGGCTTCAGTCTGCCCAGAGGCACCTCAGAAGAAAGACCTAGTGATCCACCTCCAAAAGGTCACAGCAATTGAAAGCCCTACAGAGTATGGGTTTGCCATGAGATGAAATCAGTTGGATGGCAACTAGTTAATCCTCACAACATCAAAACCTATTACTTCTATTGAATCTGTTACTGTTGTTACTGCCATTGTACAGATGACAAAGTTGAGGCTCAGAGAGGTTAAGTAACTTATTCTTGGTCATGCAACTAGAATTCGTATGATTATTATTAATCACACGGTTTTGTTCTATTTTATATTCTCCATTGTCTAAACAGAAGCATCGCAAAAGGGGGGCAGAGGAGGGCACATGCCCCAGGGTCCAAGTCCAAGGGTGCAGCAGACAAGGTACAGAATACTTTTAGGCACCACAAATATGAAAGCCAGACAAGAGGGGGAAGACATTTCTGCTGACTCATCAACATCTATTCATCTTGAAATTTGGGATAGGGAAAGGCTGAACTTAGAGATTGCCCCTGGAAACTCCTTACCCTCACTATGCCCTGTGTCTGTAATATATTACAAAGTATAAGAATTGCAAGTTTCTTGCTATTTTGATAAAAGTAACATAAAAATTATATGACAGTGATTTGCTTTGGATTTTAATGGTTCAGTAGCTTTCTAGTTTAGGTATTTTCTATTCAGTGTTTTTTTGGTATTTTATTGATTATATTTTGTTAATGTATATCTGTGAACAGACTTACACGCATGTATATGAACACACACATGCATACACACACTCCTACACTCATGAACACACATATCCACTCAAGGATTTCACGGATAAAATTATAATATTGACATGAAGGTAGGTCTCAATAATTCTTGAGATATAGAAAGTTAATGGTTAAGAAGACTAAATTCCATCAATACTGTTTATATATTCTACGCAAATCTAATAAAAATCACAACAAAATTTGTAAAGAAAATGACAAACTAATTCTAAAACTTACGTAGGTATGTAAAGGCCCAATAGTAGCTAGAGTAGTACTAAAAAATAAGTAACAGCCCCTACCAGATACCTGACATTTTGTAATAAATGAACAGTGCTGTGTCCTTATTTAAATAAACAGACTTCTCATTTGACTAAATCGTTTATGTCATTGTTTAATTTCTATCTCTATGTTTACAACTACCAAATTTATATCTCCAAATAGAATCTCTTCCCTGAAATCTATGGTTGAATATCAACTTCCAAGTTAATCTCTCCATGAGGATATATGTTAAGTATTCAAAGTTGACGTATTTGAGGTTGAAAGGTTGATTAGGCTCTCCAAGATATTTTCCTGCTCAGTCTTCATCCTATCAATAAATGATGCCTTTATTCAACCAAAGCTTTAGTAGCATCCCTGACTCCACTGTTCTCTCAAAGAATGCATTGTTCAGCATTTGCTCATTGTCTTCAGGATTTTGCTACTTTTGCTATTTTCCATACTTGATGGTTCAAGTCATCATACTTACTCACCTGTACTTTTGTAATATCTACCTAAATTGTCTTACTGTGCCCATCTTTGTACCATAAAGCACATGGAATAATCCATTTAAAGTATGTTAGATTTTATTAAGGTTCTATTCAATTTTACAAAAACCTGAGTTGAATGGAAAGCTTTTAAAATTAAACTCAAGGCCCAACTCCACCTGGCCTCCATTGTTGTGTGCTCCTCAATTCCTATTACATCACTGGGCTCTTTCATTGTATTACAGCTATATTTTGCTGAGGTTTCTTCTTTGGATACTAACTCATCTCTTATTTCAGGGCTTTAGCCAGTTCATTTGCTTTGAGCAGTTTGCTTCTAGAAATGATAGAGAGACTTCATCCCTGAACCAGTTACTATCTTGTCCTTTACCCTACTTTTTTAATTTTTCTTCAGAGAGCAAGGCACCATCTAACTATATATGTAATTATGTGTATCTATTTCTGTCTACTACTAGAAAAAGAATTGATGCATGCAAACTCCAGTGTTGATGAAGAATATTGACTATACCATAGACTCCCAATAGAATGAATGTTTACTCATGCAGTCTTAGAAGAAATACAACCAAAATGTACCTTAGAAATTAGGACGGTGTTTTAGTCATCTAATGCTGCTATATCAGAAATACCACAGGAGGATGGCTTTAACAAAGAAAAATTTATTCTGTCACTGTCTAGTAGGCTACAAGTCCAAATTCAGGTTGTCGGCTCCAGGGGAAGGCTTTCTCTCTCTGTCTGCTCTGGAGAAATGCCCTTGTCATCAATCTTCCCTTGGTCTGGGAGCATCTCAGTGCAGGAATCTCAGATCCAAAGGACATGCTCTGCTCCAGCACTCCTTTCTTGGTGGTATGAGGCCCCCATGTCTCTCTTCTCACTTCTCTTTTTTGTATCTCAAAAGAGATCCACTTAAGACACTACCTGATCTTATAGATTTCATCAACATAACTTCTGCTAATACATTTTATTACATCATAGTGATAGGGTGTACAACACTTAGCGAAACCACATCAGATCGTAAAATGATAGGCAATCATAGAATCGGACAAGGGAATCATGACCTAGGCAAGTTGACAGATATTTTGGGGGGGACACGATTCAATCCATGACAGCTGGTGAGACTTCAAATTGCTGACTTTGGACATGTCATCAGGAAAAACCAATTGCTAGGAAAAGGTACCATGTTTGGTAAAGTAGAGAGCCAACCAAAATGGGGGAAACCCTCAGTGAGACGGAATAACCCAATAGCTGCAACAATGGACTCAAAATACCAAAGATCATGAAGATGTTACAGGACATGGCAATCTTTCATTTTATTATGCATAAAGTCACCGTAACTCGGAACCAACTTGATGGCAGCTAACAACAACTAGAATGCATATACTTTGACATCCTGCTTTGGTATCTGAAAAAAATATTTGTGTCCAGAAAGTATTTCTTGGATGAGTGAATGCAACTTGTGTAGATTAGATTATTAGTCACCAAATATTGACATTATTCCCCTGCTTGCCCCCCCACACACAGACCTACACTGTCTCCATGGGAGGAGTATATTTCCTGACCCATTGACACTAGTCTTGGCCATGTTACTTGGTTAATGCAATGTGGATATGAGTGTGAGTGTGGTGTTTCCCAGCCTAGTCTGTAAGAGACTTCTCCTCTGAAAGCTTGAAGTCCTACCATGAGATGAACTTGCCTCAAGTGTCTGCCGCCCCTTCAACTTGTCCAAGGAAATTAAGAGATGCATGGAAACAACCTGAACTCAAAACCTAGCTGATCTGTAGAGTTGCATGAAATACTTTTTATTACATGTCACTAAGATTTTGTGGTTGTCTTTTATGCATCATTATTGTAGTAAAATTCTGACTAATATCCCAACCCAGTGCCTTCGAGTCAATTCCATGACTAATATAGGAACATGATATGGAAGCCAAATACAGACCTAATGGTATATGAAGTATATGATTAATTCACTATACCTAGAAACAAGGGAAAGGGTTATCCTTGGTGCATCCTGAGTAGCGGGGTATTTCTCATCTCTTCCACATCAGGATTTGCCATATGACTTGCTGGGCAAATGGAATATGAGTGAAGTGAAAGATTCCGCATTCAAACAGAAGAATTAAGTGCCATTTACCTGGTTCCATCCATATTCCTATGCATTTGCCATGATAGTGACTAACATAAGAGCCGCTAACCAGAAATGAAATAGGAAAGATGATAATACAGAGCAGATTTGCACTTGACTCACACCCAAGAGGTATTATAAATGAGAAATATCCCCATATTTTAAGTCAATGGAACTTGTGGATTGTCAATCAACTAGGATAGAGTTCAAGCCCAGTTCCAAGGATATAACCCAACCATTTCACCAATAACAGTAATCCCATTTGTCGTGATTATTTCTGGAGCATGAATTAAACCAGATGTTGTCTAATTAGGTCAACTGTTTATTTATTCTAGAAGGGGTTCATGCACCTGTAATTATTATACAAGTTTGAACTCAGGTTTTTTTTTTTTTTAACCCAGTTAACACAAATTTTAACTGATTTAGTGATAATGCAAAAAAAGTGCTGCTGCTGATGATAATGGTGATGATATACACCCGTCCCAACCCATATGTATTTTATATAATTAATACTGACAGGAGCTTGGGTGAAATTTTGACTTGCTCTACAAGCATGACTAGAAACCAGTGAGCTATCACAGGTGTCTCCTATGAACAATAGGCATATTGGTTTTGACAGACCCTAAACCAAAGATGTCCCTATAATAGCTGACTTGAATATCATATTTTTAATACCATTAGGTGACCATTTATATATTTTTATAACTGGTCCTTATTAATGGTAAGATAAACGGGACATTAATAGATTTGAATATCAGTATAACAACAGAGAACTGCAAAAAATTCAAGCCAGATTCAGAAGAGGGAGTGGAACCAGGGATATCATTGCTGATGTCAGATGGATCCTGGCTGAAAGCAGAGAATACCAGAAGGATGTTTACTTGTGTTTTACTGGCTATGCAAAGGCATTCGACTATATGTGTGGATCATAACAAATTATGGATAACATTGTGAAGAATGGGAATTCCAGAACACATAATTGTGTTATCAGGAATCTGTACATGGATCAAGAGGCAATTGTTCAGACAGAACATGGGGAGACTGAGTAGTTTACCGTGAAGAAAGGTGAATGTCAGGGTTGTGTCCTTTCACCATACCTATTCAATCTCTATGCTGAGCAAATAATCTGAGGAACTGGACTGTATGAAGAAGAATGAGGTATCAGAATTGGAGGAAGACTCATTACAGCCTGCATTATGCAGATGACACAACCTTGCTTGCTGAAAGTGAAGAGGATTTGAAGCATTTACTGAGGAAAATCAAAGACTACAGCCTTCATTATGGATTACACTTCAACACAAAAAAACAAAAATCCTCACAACTGGACCAATAAGCCAAACCACGATAAACAGAGAAAAGATTGAAGTTGTCAAGGATTTCATTTTACTTGGATCCACAATCAATACCATAGCAGCAGCAATCAAGAAATCAAAAGATGCTATTTCCAGAGGCAGAGCCAAGGTGGCAGAATAGACAGGCGCTTCCAGCGAGCTCTCTTTACAACAAACACCTGAAAAAAACAAGTGAAACAAGTATATTTATGACAAGCTAGGAGCCCTGAGTATCAAAGGCAAGCTTAGAAAAAGAACTGAGGGGCAGGGGGAGGAAGAGATGGTTCAGAAGTGGAGAGGAGTTACCAGACCTGAATCATGGGGAGCCCTTAGGCCCCATTCCCAGGAGCTGCAGTGGCGGGTTGGTACTAGTGTTCGGCCACAGTTTCCTCAGGGAGAAGCAGCCAGCCATACAGCCTACTCAGACCTCTGGAACCAGAGAAGAATGGCGCTCTCAGCAAAAGCTAATTACCTGCATATATTTCACTGCACCCCCCACTCTGCCCCCCCGCCCCCCCTACTCCCAAGATGGCTTCAGTGGCTGACTTCCCTGGGCCTGAGATAGGTCCTGTTGAGAGCCTAGACCTATCCTCATGGGCTTTGAGAAGGAATAAATTTGCAATTGGGGAAAAACATAATTTACCAGCTCCATTAACTGGGGAAGCTCAGGACAGAAGCAGCTCCTGATCAGACATAAACGGTCTGTGGACTTTGACAACCTTTCCCCTCTGCATGGACCTGTCTGGGCCTATTTCAGGAGAATAGGCCCCTGTTGGCAAACACTAACTATTTCAGCTGCGTGGTGGAGAGGTGGGTGTTTGATGTTTGACATTGCTTTGCCTATTAAACAGGGTCCTCACCTACCCATATCAGGGGCCTAAAGACAGATGGCTCCACTCAGGTCACCCAGCCACCCACAAAAGGGGTCCGAGGATAACTGGTACTTCTCAGTCCTTACAACCAAAAATATTGGGTGCCCGTGGTCTGTCTGAAGAACCCACCCAACTGTACACTCTAGGGAATAGGGGCACACTTTCCTCAGAGACACTTGGGGGATGATTCTCAGCCCCCTGCCTTGTTCAGAGTATGACCATCTGCTACAACCAGATACAGGTACCTGCACCAATCACCCCTGCCCCTCTAAGGGTGTGGGACACAGCCTGCACCACACACTTGATGATCAGCTACCTAGACACCTGAGCCGAATTCATACAAGAAAACTGAATGCACTCCTAGACTGATCTACCTGATAACAGCTCTAACCATCTGGTGAGAGGACATCTGAGCTCCAAAAGTGAAAATAATCAAGTTAGCTCACTCAAGCAACCATCTGGGCATATCAAAACAAAACAAAGCAAGAAGCTATGACACAGTAAGCAAACATAAAATAAACTAATGCAATAACTTATAGATGGCTCAAAAAAAACAGTCAATTTCATGTCACATAAAGAAACAGACCATAATTACCTCAACAAACTCTCAAAACAAAGAATCAAGGGATCTTCTGCATTCCTGGAATTACCAGAGGCAGAAAACAAAACATTAATATGCAGAACCTTTCAAGACATCAAGAAGGAAATAAGGCAATGTGCAGAACAAGCCAAGGAACATACAGATAAAGCAATTGAAAAAATTAAAAAGATTATTCAGGAACATAATGAAAAATTTCATAAGCTGGAAAAATCCATAGACAGACAGCAATCAGAAATTCTGAAAATTAACAATAAAATTAAAGAAATAGACAACTCAATAGAAAGCCAGAGAAGCAGATTTGAGCAAATGGAAGGCAGAATTTCTGAACTTGAAGATAAAGCACTTGGCACTCATATGTTTGAAGAAAAATCAGATAAAAGAATTTTTAAAAAATGAAGAAAGCTTAAGAATCATGGCAGACTGTATCAAGGGAAATAACCTACGAATGATTGGAGTATCAGAACAGGGAGGGATAACACAAAATACAGAGAAAATTGTTGAAGATTTTTTAGCAGAAAACTTCCTTGATATCATGAAAGAGGAGAAGATATCTATCCAAGATACTCATCTAACTGAACATGAGGCAGATGTCAAAAGAAAGTCTCCAAGACAGATTATACTTGAACTTGCCAAAACCAAAGATAAAGAAAGAATTTTAAGAGCAGCTAGGGATAAAGGAAAAGTCACCTAGAAAGGAGAGCCAATAAGAATAAGCTTGGACTACTAGGCAGAAACCACACAGGCAAGAAGGCAATGGGATGACATATAAAAAGTTGAAGGAAAAAATTGCCAGCCAAGAGTCATATATCCAGCAAAAATGTCTCTCAAATATAAAGGTGAAATTAAGACATTTCCAGGTAAACAGAAGTTTAGAGAATTCATAAACACCAATGCAAAACTACAAGAAACACTAAAGGGAGTTCTTTGGCTAGAAAATTGATAATATCAGGTATCAACCCAAGACTAGAACACTGGGCAGAGCAACCAGAAGTCAACCCAGATAGGGAAATCCAAAAAAACAAAGCAAGATTATTAAAAAAAAAAAACCCTCAAAACAGGGTAACAGCAATGTTATCATAGAAAAGAAGACAACATTAGAATAATAAAGAGGGAGTAAGAAATGTTATCATACACCTTCCATATGGAGTGGAAAATACGGCAATACAAAGAAATAAAAGTTACATTTAAATTTAGAAAAATAGGGGTAAATAATAAGGTAACCACAAAGGAGACAAGCTACCCTACTCATTAAAAAAAAAAAAAATAGAGACTCAGCAGAAACAAAATCAACAACAACAGATATGAGGAAAGGACAATATATAAAGAAAATCTACTCAGCACATAAAATCAAGTGAGAAAAAGAAACTGTCAATACACAAAAAAAGACATCAAAATGATAGCACTAAATTCACACCTATCCATAATTACTCTGAATGTAAATGGACTAAATGCACCAATAAAGAGTCAGAGAGTCTCAGACTGGATAAAGAAACACGATCTGTCTATATGCTGCCTACAAGAGACACACCTTAGACTTAGAGACACAAACTAAAACTCAAAGGATGGAAAAAAATATATCAAGCAAACAATAAGCAAAAAAGAGCAGGAGTAGCAATATTAATTTCTGACAAAATAGGCTTTAAAGTTAAATCCATCAGAAAAGATAAGGAAGGACACTATATAATGATTAAAGAGACAATACACCAAGAAGCTATAACCATATTAAATATTTACACACCCAATGACAGGGCTGCAAGATACATAAAACAAACTCTATCAGCATTGAATAGTGAGATAGATAGCTCCACAATAATACTGGGATACTTCAACACACCACTTTCGCTGAAGAACAGGGTATCCAGAAAGAAGCTCAGTAAAGACACGGAAGATCTAAATGCCACAATCAACTAACATGACCTCATAGACATATACAGAACACTCCACCCAACAGCAACCAACTAAACTTTCTTTTCTAGTGCACATGGAACATTCTATAGAATAGACCACATATTAGGTCATAAAGCAAGCCTTAGCAGAATCCAAAACACTGAAATATTACAAAGCATTTTCTCTGACCAGAAGGCCATAAAAGTGGAACTCAATAACAGGAAAAGCAGGAAAAAGAAATCAAACACTAACTAAACAATACCCTGCTCAAAAAAGATTGGATTATAGAAGACATTAAAAAAAAAAATAAGGATGGAATAAAGAAATTCATAGAATCCAATAAGATGAAAACACTTCCTAACAGAACCCTTGGGACACAGCAAAAGCGGTGCTCAGAGGCCAATTTATATCAATAAATGCACACATACAAAAAGAAAAAATGGCCAAAATGAAAGAATTATCTCTACAACTTGAAGAAATAGAAACAGAGCAACAAAAAAAAAAAAACTCACAGACACTAGAAGAAAACAAATAATAAAAATTAGAGCAGAACTAAATGAAATAGAAAACAGAAAAACAATTGAAAGAATTAATAAGACCAAAAGCTAGTTTTTTTGAAAAAAATCAACAAAATTGATAAACTACTGGCCAAACTGACAAAAGAAAAACAGGAGAGGAAGCAAATAACCCGAATAAGAAATGAGATGGGCGATATTACAACACACCCAACTGAAATTAAAAGAGTCATATCAGATTACTCTGAAAAATTGTACTCTAACAATTTGAAAACCTAGAAGAAATGGATGAATTCCTAGAAACACATTACCTACTTAAACTAACACAAACAGAGGTAGTACAACTAAATAGAGCCATAACAAAAGACGAAGCGAAAAGGGTAATCAAAAAACTGCCCCCCCCCCAAAAAAAAAAAAGCTCTGGCCCGGACAGTTTCACTGAAGAGTTCTACCAAACTTTCAGAGAAGGGATAACACCACTACTACTAAAGGTATTTCAGGGAACAGAAAAGGACAGAATACTCCCAAACTCATTCTATGAAGCCACCGTATCCCTGATACCAAAACCACATAAAGACATCACACACACACAAAAAATTACAGACCTATATCCCTCATGAACTTAGATGCCAAAATCCTCAACAAAACTCTAGCCAATAGAGTTCAACAACATATAAAAAAAAAATAATTCACCATGACCAAGTGGGATTCATACCACGTATACAGGAATGTTTCAACATTAGAAAAACCATTAATGTAATCCATCATATAAATAAAACAAAAGACAAGAATCACATGATTTCATCAATTGATGCAGAAAAGGCATTTGACAAAGTTCAACACCATTCATGACAAAAACTCTCAGCAAAATAGGAATACAAGGAAAATTCCTCAACATAATAAAGGGCATTGATACAAAACCGATAGCCAACATCATCCTAAATGGAGAGAGCCTGAAAGTATTCCCCTTGAGATAGGGAACCAGACAAGGATGCCCTTTATCACCACTCTTATTGAACACTGTGCTGGAGGTCCTACCCGTAGCAATTAGGCTAAATAAAGACATAAAGGGCATCCAGATTGGCAAGGAAAAAGTAAAAGTATCTCTATTTGCAGATGACATGATCTTATACACAGAAAACCCTAAGGAATCCTCCAGAAAACTACTGAAACTAATAGAAGAGTTCAGCAGAGTATCGGGATACAAGACAAACATACAAAAATCAGTTGGATTCCTCTACACCAAGAAAAAGAACATCGAAGAGGAAATCACCAAATCAATACCATTTACAATAGCCCCAAAGAAGATAAAATACTTAGGAATACATCTTACCAGAGATGTAAAATACCTAAACATAGAAAACTAGAAGACACTACTGCAAGAAACCAAAAGAGACCTACCTATGTGGAAAAACATACGTTGCTCATGGATAGGAAGACTTAACATTATAAAAATGTCTATTCTACCAAAGGCAATCTATAGATTTAATGCAATTCCGAGCCAAATTCCAACTTTTTAAAAATAATTTGTATTGTGCTTTAAGTGAAAGTTTACAAATCAAGTCAGTCTCTCACATATAAACTTATAATATCCGCCTTACTACACAATGAGACAGCCCGCTCCCTCCTTCCAGTCTCTTTTTTGGTGACCATTTTGTAAGCTTCTAACCGTCCCATCTTCCCTCCAAACAGGAGATGCCAACATAGTCTCAGGTGTCCACCTGATACAAGTAGCTCACTCCTCATCATCTCTCTCTCCAATCCATTGTCCAGTCCAATCCATGTCTAATGAGTCCAATGACATTTTTTAATGATAAGTAAAGCACTACTGGAAAAGAAGAATAAAGTGGGAGGCCTCACCCTACCTGATTTTAGAACATATTATAACATTTGGCCACAGTAGTCAAAACAGCCTGGTACTCCTACAAGAACAGATTCATAGACCAATGGAACAGATTTGAGAATCCAGACATAAATCCATCCACATATGGGCAGTTGATATTTGACTAAGGCACCAAAACAGTTAAATAGGGAAAAGACAGTTTTTTTTTTTTTTTTTTAACAAATGATGCTGGCATAACTGGATATCCATCTGCAAAAAAAATCAAACAAGACCCATACCTCACCCCATGCACAAAAACAAACTCAAAATGGATCAGAGACCTAAATATAAAATCTAAAATGATAAAGATCATGGAAGAAAAAATAGGGACACTGTTCGGAGCCCTAATACATGGCATAAAGAGTATATGAAACATTATTAATAATGCAGAAGAAAAACCAGGTAACTGGGAGCTCCTAAAAATCAAACACCTATGCTCATCCAAAGACTTCACCAAAAGAGTTAAAAGATTACCCAGACTGAGGAAAAGTTTTTAGGTATGACATTTCCAATCAGTGCCTGATCCCTAGAATCTACATGATACTGCAAAAATTCAACTACAAAAAGACAAATAACACAATTAAAAAATTGTCAAAAGATATGAACAGACACCTCACTAAAGAAGACATTCAGGTAGCTAACAGATACATGAGGAAATATTCATGGTCGTTAGCCATTAGAGAAATGCAGATCAAAACTACAATGACATTTCATCTCACTCCAGCAAGGCTGGCATTAATCCAAAAAACACAAAACAAGAAATGTTGGGGAAGTTGTGGAGAGATTGGAACACTTACACACGGTTGGTGGGACTGTAAAATGGTACAACCACTTTTGAAATCAATTTGGCGTTTCCTTAAAAAGCTACAAATAGAACTACCATAAGATCCAGCAATCCCACTCCTTGGAATATATCCTAGAGAAATAAGAACTTTTACAGGAACAGATATATGCACCCTTCTGTTCATTGCAGCACTGTTTAGAATAGCAAAAAGATGGAAGCAACCAAGGTGCCCATCAATGAATGAATGAATAAATAAACTATGGTATATTCACATGACAGAATACTGCGCATTGATAAAGAACAGTGATGAATCTGTGAAACATTTCATAACATGGAGGAACCTGGAAGGCATTATGTTGAGTGAAATTAGTTACAACAGAATAAGTATTGTATAAGACCACTACTATAAGAACTAAGAAATAGTTTAAACAGAGAAGAAAATATTCTTTGATGGTTAAGAGAGATGGGAGGGAGAGAGGGAAGGAGAGGGATATTCACTAATTAGGTAGTAGATAAGAACTACTTTAGGTGATGGGAAAGACAACACACAATACAGGGGAGGTCAGCACAACTGGACTAAACCAAAAGCAAAGAAGTTTTCTGAATAAACTGAACGCTTGGAAAGCCAGAGTAGCCGGGGCAGGGGTTTGGGGACCATGGTTTCAAGGGAAATCTAAGTCAATTGGCATTATAAAATCTATTAAGAAAGCATTCTGCATCCCACTTTGGAGATTGGCATCTGGAGTCTTCGGCCCTAGCAAGCGGCCATCTAAGATGCATCAATTGGTCTCAGTCCACCTGGATCAAAGGAGAATGTAGAACACCAAGGACACAAGGTCATTAAGAGCCCAAGAGACAGAAAGGGCCACATAAACCAGAGACTACATCAGCCTGAGACCAGAAGAACTAGATGGTGCCCAGCTACAACTGATGACTGCCCTGACAGGGAACACAGAGAACCCCTGAGGGAGCAGGAGAGCAGTGGGATGCAGACTCCAAATTCTCGTAAAAAGACCAGACTTAATGGTCTGACTGAGACTAGAAGGACCCTGGTGGTCATGGCCCCCAGACCTTCTGTTGGCCCAGGACAGGAACCAACTCTTCAGACAGGGATTAGACTGGACAATAGGTTGGAGAGGGATGCTGGTGAGGAGTGAGCTTCTTGGATCAGGTGGGCACTTGAGACTGTGTTGGCATCTCCTGTCTGGAGGGAAGAGGAGAGGGTAGAGAGGGTTAGAAGCTGGAGGAATGGACATGAAAAGAGAGAGTGGAGGGAGGGAGTAGGCTGTCTCATTAGGGGAAGAGCAATTGGGAGTATGTAACAAGGTGTATATAAGTTTTTGTGTGAGAGACTGACTTGATTTGTAAACTTTCGCTTAAAGCACAACAAAAATTAAAAAAAAAAAAAAGAAAGAAATCAAAAGACGCATTGCATTGGGCAAATCTGCTGCAAAGGACTTCTTTAAAGTGTTGAAAAGCAAATATGTCACCTTGAAGACTAAGGTGTGCCTGACCCAAGGCATTGTGTTTTCAATCGCCCAATATGCATGTGAAAACTGGACAATGAATAAGGAAGACCAAAAAAGAATTGATGCCTTTGAATTGTGGCGTTGGCAAAGAATATTGAATGCACTGCCAAGAGAAGGAACAAATCTGTCTTGGAAGAAGTACAACCAGAATGCTCCTTAGAAGCAAGGATGGCGAGACTGTGTCTTACATACTTTGGACATGTTGTCAGGAAAGATCAGCTCCTGGAGAAGGACATCATGCTTGGTAAAGTACAGGATCAGCGGAAAAAAAGGAAGACCCTCAAAGAGAGAGATTGACACAGTGGGTGCGACAATGGGCTCCAGGATAGTAACGATTTTAAGAATGGTACAGGACCAGGCAGTGTTTTGTCCTGTGATACATAGGTTGGCTATGAGTCAGAACAGACTTGATGGCACCTAACAACAACAATCAATTTGAAAATGATACCTTCAGGTTTTTTTTACTCCAATTTACTGAACGCTCTGTAATTCTGGTTGACTCATAGTGCCACAGTATTTCAAATTTATTTTCCTAACTTTTTTCAGATTCTTCGAAATCATCCTACTGAGTGATTTGGATAACTTTTATATACAACTTCCATCAACCTAGTTGCATGGTACATTCAAATATTAACAAAAAAAAAAATTAGTCAACCCATTTATTTAAGTCTGATTAGAGCCACTTCATTTCTCACAAAAAGATTTAATAAATATCGAATTATTTTACAAATAGTTGTGTTGACATTTGTAAACATATTCCATTTTCTCATGCTGTACTTGAGTCATACTAAGCCCTGATATCCTCCTTCCTTTTGGGAATGTGAGAGTGGAGAGGCAATTAAGAATAATCCACAGCTGGATCCAGTCAGGCATCTCCTTTCCATGAACCCTTTCTTTATGATAAAAATCTCACATGAGATGATTCTAGATGATGTAATTATCAAGGAAGAGTAAAATTCCCATGTTTCCATATGAGGTTTCATTTCACTGAGAATTAAGTTACCTTGATTAGTGTTTATTTTCCTCGTGTTTTTTTTTTTCACACACAAGCAGTTGCACCTAGAAGATATTGCTTGTTTAAGATATTTCTGTTCATTTGTTTAACTTTAAGAGTCTTCTTTGGGACCCAGTCAAGACAGCCAAATTGCATTTGGTTCTTTTTCTGGTCTTTAGGAGCCAATGATGTAACCACCAGGAAGGTAAGTAGCTATAAAAATGAATGTTTCTGCACAAATGAGTTCAAATGCATGACTGCAGGACATCAGGAATGTTCTGGATGAAATATGATGAATATGTTGTTGCTTCTAAGATTTTGTGGAAACTCTGGTGACATAGTGGTTAAGTGCTATGGCTGCTAACCAAAGGGTCAGCAGTTTGAATCTGCCAGGCGCTCCTTGGAAACTCTATGGGGCAGTTCTACTCTGTCCTTTAGGGTCGCCATGAGTAGGAATCACCTCGACGGCACTGGGTTTGGTTTGGTTTTTTGGTTCTAAGATTTTGCAGGTAAGGATAAATTTTCTTAATCTTTTTATTCCCATAAATGATTGTCTAATCAAATATACATTATTCTATTTTAAACACCATTGTAGAAGCAACCTTCTCTATGTTCCTGCTATGAACATATTTTACATTTTGTTTGATTATTACTGTTCTAGTCCTACCCTTCTGAGAACCAATCCTTTTGAAATCCTCACCTGCTCTTCATATTAGGTTTCTAACTTACTCTTCTTACATTAATAACAAAATATTAATATCTATATTTATAAATTTATCACTTCAACATGACAGTTAAATTATCTAGCCTGATGTATGGATTCAATAGATAATAAGTAACATATTTATATTTTCTTACTATTTTAAATAACTTTCACATGCCATGTGAGGCAGGCAGTGCAGGAATTATCTATATTTTAATTTCAGGAAGGTAAATTGCTTACTTAGATGCATACCCCCAATAGCATATAAACACTGAAATTCAACCTAGTGTTTGTGAATTCACAATGAAACTGAAAGGGAAACAAAAAGAGGTAGCATAGAAAGAAAGAAGAAGGGAAGGAAGGAAACGTATCTGAGCAAACTGTCTAGAAGCTTGGAGTGAGTAAAGAAGGCAGGTAGAAGAAATAGCAATATTTGTTAGTATTGGCTTTGTTTCATCCATTGTCAGAAGTAAGTTTCATACGTATGTATATATATATATACATATATATATATGTGTATATATATATATGTATATTCTTTCCAGATGAGGGTCATCATCCCATTTTGTGGGTGAGTAAATCAAGGCTACGGAAAGTAAAGAAGCATACTTAAAGTCATCAGCCAATTAAGGGCAGAGTGGAATTACAAATACAAATCTGCGTAATTAAAAAGCCAACATTGTATCAATGATATTTCCCTTAACGTTATAATGGCTCCCACTTTATACTTACAATGTAAGCATTGCTGGACAGTATAAAATACCTATTTGATTCCTGAGTTTCCTATACAAAAAAGTAATGATGAAAGTGGTGAGAAATTTAAAGTATTGAACACTACAAACACTCTGGGCTGTACCATACATAATACGACATGAACAATTGACTTCGTTCCCCAAAAGTAAAAGATAAGAAATATTAGACAGTAAAGATAATTTAAATCTATTAGCCAGCAAAACATGTGAAAATAGTAGCCCAACCACTCCTGACTGTCTACTGTGTTAGTATCATAATCACTATTCAGAGACTGATGCTGAGTTTGTGCCATTGAGAATGGGTGAAAACAGGGGCACCAACTGGTCTCAAAGGCATTTAAACCCCTACTGAGAACTGGAGCTAATCATTTGATCTTACTTATTTGGAATTTATTATAATTTTTGATCAATTTACATTTAAAATTTTAAACATTACATAATTCTCTTTGACATATTTCATGCACTAAATATATAGCTGGAATATAAGCTTATCAATTTATCTGCCTTATTACAAGAAAGGAATCCTGGTGATGTAGCGGATTCCAATCTGGCTGCTAACCAAAAGGCCTACAGTTCAAATCCACCAGCCACTCCTTGGAAGCCCTTATGGGGCAGCTCTCCTCTGTCCTACAGAGTCGGTATGAGTTGGAATCAACTTGACAACAGGTTTGGTTTAGTTTTTTTTAACACAAGAAAAATCTAAATGTTAACATCATTTTTGGTGAATTTATATTTTGAAATTAAAAAGAAATGTATATATCTAAAAAAAGCATAGATAGATTGTAACCTGTTTTACAAATGTTGAAATTAAGTTTTATAGTCAGTAAGTATTGCCGATATACAGCTAGTCAATGAAGGAAGTAAAACCCAGGTAATTGAAACTTGATTCTAAATCCCATTCTGTCTCCACAAAAATGTAATTACTTTTTAATCATGCCTGAACTCTGAGTGGACAAGAATATAATAAAAGAAAAAAACAACAGCAAATAAAATGAAACACTGTTTTAAGTCTTAAGGTAGAGAAATAAGAAAGACATTTAAAAGTAAATAACAAGGCTTCAACAACAGGTAAAGAGCGCAATAAGGCAGTAAACATGTTGAGTCGACAATAGTGACCATAGTGCTATAAAAAAAAAAATATATATATAGGATGTTAAAAAAAAAAAGACTTCACAGGGACACACAGTGATCAGTATCACATAAAATGGTGGTGGGACTAGAACTTGGGTTTACAGCACTGCGAAGATTTTCACAGCTATTTAGGAAGTGGTAAAGGGAAAAGTAATGCATTCAGAATGGGAAGAGTTGTGAGCAAAGCTATGTTTATGTAATGATTTAAGCATTTTTTCTACAGCATGGGACTTGTAAAATGATTTATTGCATTAAAATAATACTTGAATGACATGGACAACTAGTTTAATTCCAATAAATCAGAAATTGCAATACCTGCTAAAGGGAAAAGCTGCTGGATGCACATTTTGAAGCATCTTGCTATTTTATTTCGGTGTCAAGATGCTCCTCTCTTTTACATAACGCTGGTAACCTCTGCTGCACTTATTTTTTATTCTTTGTTTTCTGTTTGTATCTGTCATGACAATAGATATCTATTGACTTATTCTGCTGTTTAATGTGTTATTTGTTTTTGTCTTTTTTAACCATCCGAATTATTACATTAAACATTTACCTACAAGTACACCTATAGTTATGGAACATATTTGTTGTTGAAACTTTCATGTCAAAATATTTTTTGATTCAGTATTCTCTAGCCACAACAGTCCCTCCAACTCTTTAAACCATTGGAACATCACTTTATAATTTGAAATGTAATGTTATACACATTATTACACACCTGATTGTTGTCTTAAGCCACATAAAAAAAAAACATAGTGGTGAAAAATTTATATAGAGACGATGATTTGATGAAATAGTGGTTTGCCTAATAATAAAACTTAACATTTTTGTAAGATTTTTCACTGTAATTTTCAAGGAGAGATTTGGAGCCAATTCTTTTTTTTTTTTTTTTATTAAGCTTCAAGTGAACATTTACCATTCCAATCAGTCTGTCACATGTAGCTTTACATACATCTTACTCCCTTCTCCCACTTGCTCTCCCCCTATTGAGTCAGCCCTTACAGTCTCTCGTTTTGTGCCAATTTTGCCATCTTCCCTCTCTCTCTATCTTCCCATCCCCCCTCCAGCCAAGAGTTGCCAACACACTCTCCCGTGTCCACCTGATTTAATTAGCTCACTCTTCATCAGTATCTCTCTCCCCGCCACTGACCAGTCCTTTTCATGCCTGATGATTTGTCTTCGGGGATGGTTCCTGTCCTGTGCCATCAGAAGTTCTGGGGAGCATTGTCTCTGGGATTCCTCCAGTCGCAATCATACCATTAGGTGTGGTCTTTTAATGAGAATTTGGGGTCTGCATCCCATTGGTCTCCTGCTCCCTCAGGAGTTGTCTGTTGTGTTCCCTGACAGGGCAGACATCGATTGTGGCCGGGCACCAACTAGTTCTTCTGGTCTCAGGATAATGTAGGTCTCTGGTTCAAGTGGCCCTTTCTGTCTCTTGGGTTCTTAGTTGTCGTGTGACCTTGGTGTTCTTCCTTTGCCTTTGCTCCCGGTGGGTTGAGACCAATTAATGTATTTTAGATGGCTGCTTGTTGGCATTTAGGACCCCAGGTGCCACAATTCAAAGTGGGATGCAGAGTGTTTTCATAATAGAATTGTTTTGCCCATTGACTTAGAAGTCCCCTCAAACCAAGTTCCCCAGACCCCAGCCCCTGCTTCGCTGACCTATGAAGCTTTCATTTTATCTCGGAAACCTCTTTACTTTTAATCCAGTCCAATTAGGCTGACCTTCCTTGTTTTGAGTGTTGTCTTTCCCTTCACCCAAAGCAGTTCCCATCTACAGATTGATCAATAAAAAGCCCTCTCCCTCCCTCCCTCCCTCCCTCCCCCCTTTGTAACCACAAAAGTATGTGTTCTTTTCCGTTTTTTCTATTTCTCAAGATCTTATAATAGTGGTCTTATACAATATTTGTCCTTTTGCAACTGACTCATTTCGCTCAGCATAATGCCTTCCAGATTCCTCCATGTTATGAAATGTTTCAGAGATTCGTCACTGTTCTTTATCGATGCGTAGTATTCCATTGTGTGAATATACCACAATTTATTTACCCATTCATCCGTTGATGGACATCTTGGTTGCTTCCAGCTTTTTGCTATTGTAAACAGAGCTGCAATAAACATGGGTGTGCATATATCTGTTTGTGTGAAGGGTCTTGTATCTTTAGGGTATATTCCGAGGAGTGGGATTTCTGGGTTGTATGGTAGTTCTAACTGTTTAAGATAACGCCAGATGGATTTCCAAAGTGGTTGTACCATTTGACAATCCCACCAGCAGTGTATGAGAGTTCCAGTCTCTCCGCAGCCTCTCCAACATTTATTATTTTGTGTTTTTTGAATTAATGCCAGTCTAGTTGGTGTCAGATGGAATCTCATCGTAGTTTTAATTTGCATTTCTCTAATGGCTAATGATCGAGAGCATTTTCTCATGTATCTGTTGGCTGCCTGAATATCTTCCTTAGTGAAATGTGTGTTCATATCCTTTGCCCACTTCTTGATTGGGTTGTTTGTCTTTTTGTGGTTGAGTTTTGACAGAGTCATGTAGATTTTAGAGATCAGGCGCTGGTCTGAGATGTCATAGCTGAATATTCTTTCCCAGTCTGTAGGTGGTCTTTTTACTCTTTTGGTAAAGTCTTTAGATGAGCATAGGTGTTTGATTTTTAGGAGCTCCCAGTTATCTGGTTTCTCTTCATCATTTTTGGTAATGTTTTGTATTCTGTTTATGCCCTGTATTAGGGCTCCTAGGGTAGATACTATTTTTTCTTCCATGATTTTTATCGTTTTAGTCTTTATGTTTAGGTCTTTGATCCACTTGGAGTTAGTTTTTGTGCATGGTGTGAGGTATGGGTCCTGTTTCATTCTTTTGCAAATGGATATCCAGGTATGCCAGCACCATTTGTTAAAAAGACTATTATTTCCCCAATTGACTGACACTGGTCCTTTGTCAAATATCAGCTGCTCATAAATGGATGGATTTATATCTGGATTCTCAATTCTGTTCCATTGGTCTATGTGCCTGTTGTTGTACCAGTACCAGGCTGTTTTGACTACTGTAGCTATATAATAGGTTCTGAAATCAGGTAGGGTGAGGCCTCCCACTTTCTTCTTCTTTTTCAGTAATGTTTTGCTTATCTGGGGGTTCTTTCCTTTCCATATGAAATTAGTGATTTGTTTCTCTATTCCCTTAAAGTATGACATTGGTATTTGGATTGGAAGTGCGTTGTATGTATAAATGGCTTTTGGTAGAATAGACATTTTTACTATGTTAAGTCTTCCTATCCATGAGCAGGGTATGTTTTTCCATTTAAGTGTGTCCTTTTGAATTTCTTGTAGCAGAGTTTTATAGTTTTCTTTGTATAGGTCTTTTACATCCTTGGTAAGATTTATTCCTAAGTATTTTATCTTCTTGGGGGCTACTGTGAATGGTATTGATTTGGTTATTTCCTCTTCGGTGTTCTTTTTGTTGATGTAGAGGAATCCAAGTGATTTTTGTATGTTTATTTTATATCCTGAGACTCTTCCAAACTCTTCTATTAGTTTCAGTAGTTTTCTGGAGGATTTCTTAGGGTTTTCCATGTATACGATCATGTCATCTGCAAATAGTGATAGCTTTACTTCCTCCTTACCAATCTGGATACCCTTTATTTCTTTGTCTAGCCTAATTGCCCTGGCTAGGACTTCAAGTACGATGTTGAATAAGAGCGGTGATAAAGGGCATCCTTGTCTGGTTCCCGTTCTCAAGGGAAATGCTTTCAGGTCTCTCCATTTAGAGTGATATTGGCCGTTGGCTTTGCATAAATGCCCTTTATTATGTTGAGGAATTTTCCTTCAATTCCTATTTTGGTTAGAGTTTTTATCATAAATGGGTGTTGAACTTTATCAAATGCGTTTTGTGCATCTATTGATAAGATCATGTGGTTTTTATCTTTTGTTTTGTTTATGTGATGGATTACATTAATGGTTTTTCTGATATTAAACCAGCCTTGCATACCTGGTATAAATCCCACTTGATCAGGGTGTATTATTTTTTTGATGTGTTGTTGGATTCTATTGGCTAGAATTTTGTTAAGGATTTTTGCATCTATGTTCATGAGGGATATAGGTCTAAAATTTTCTTTTTTTGTAATGTCTTTACCTGGTTTTGGTATCAGGGAGATGGTAGCTTCATAGAATGAGTTGGGTAGTATTCCGTCTTTTTCTATACTTTGAAATACCTTCAATAGTAATGGTGTTAAGTCTTCTCTGAAGGTTTGGTAGAACTCTGCAGTGAAGCCATCTGGGCCAGGACTTTTTTTTGTTGGGAGTTTTTTGATTACCGTTTCAATCTCTTTTTTTGTTATGGGTCTATTTAGTTGTTCTACTTCTGAATGTGTTAGTTTAGGTAAGTAGTATTGTTCTAAGAATTTATCCATTTCTTCTAGGTTTTCAAATTTGTTAGAGTACAGTTTTATGTAGTAATCTGATATGATTCTTTTGATTTCATTTGATTCTGTTGTGATGTGGTCCTTCTCGTTTCTTATTCGGGTTATTAGTTTCCTTTCCTGTTTTTCTTTAGTCAGTTTAGCCAATGGTTTATCAATTTTGTTAATTTTTTCAAAGAACCAGCTTTTGGCTTTGGTAATTCTTTCAATTGTTTTTCTGTTCTCTAATTCATTTAGTTCAGCTCTAATTTTTATTATTTGTTTTCTTCGGGTGCCTGATGGATTCTTTTGTTGCTCACTTTCTATTTGTTCAAGTTGTAGGGACAGTTCTCTGATTTTGGCTCTTTCTTCTTTTTGTATGTGTGCATTTATCGATATAAATTGGCCTCTGAGCACTGCTTTTGCTGTGTCCCAGAGCTTTTGATAGGAAGTATTTTCATTCTCGTTGATTTCTAAGAATTTCCTTATTCCCTCCTTGATGTCTTCTATAACCCAGTCTTTTTTCAGGAGGGTATTGTTCATTTTCCAAGTATTTGATTTCTTTTCCCTAGTTTTTCTGTTATTGATTTCTAGCTTCATTGCCTTGTGGTCTGAGAAGATGCTTTGTAATATTTTGATGTTTTGGATTCTGGAAAGATTTGTTTTATGCCCTAATATGTGGTCTATTCTAGAGAATGTTCCATGTGCGCTAGAAAAAAAAGTATATTTTGCAGCAGTTGGGTGGAGAGTTCTGTATAAGTCAATGAGGTCAAGTTGGTTGATTGTTGTAAGTAGGTCTTCCGTGTCTCTGTTGAGCTTCTTACTGGATGTCCTGTCCTTCTCCGAAAGTGGTGTGTTGAAGTCTCCTACTATATATGTGGAGGTGTCTATCTCACTTTTCAATTCTGTTAAAATTTGATTTATGTATCTTGCAGCCCTGTCATTAGGTGCGTAAATATTTAATATGGTTATGTCTTCCTGATCAATTGTCCCTTTTATCATTATATAGTGTCCTTCTTTATCCTTTGTGGCAGATTTAAATCTAAAGTCTATTTTGTCAGAAATTAATATTGCTACTCCTCTTCTTTTTTGCTTATTGTTTGCTTGATATATTTTTTTCCATCCTTTGAGTTTTAGTTTGTTTGTGTCTCTAAGTCTAAGGTGTGTCTCTTGTAGGCAGCATATAGATGGATCGTGTTTTTTTATCCGGTCTGTGACTCTCTGTCTCTTTATTGGTGCATTTAGTCCATTTACATTCAGCGTAATTATAGATAAGTAAGTTTTTAGTGCTGTCATTTTGATGCCTTTTCATGTGTGTTGTTGGCCATTTCATTTTTCCACATGCTTTTTTTTGCTGAGACGTTTTTCTTAGTAGCTTGTGAGATCCTCATTTTCATAATGTTTAACTTTGTGTTTATTGAGTCGTTACGTTTTTCTTGGCTTTTTTCTTGAGTTATGGAATTGATATTCCTTTTTGTGGTTACCTTTTTATTTACTCCTATTTTTCTAAGTAAAAACCTAACTTGTATCCTTCTATTTCGCCTTGTATCACTCTCCATCTGGCAGTTCAATGCCTCCTATATTTAGTCCCTCTTTTTGATTATTTTGATCATTTATCTATTGATTTCCATGATTTACTGTTGTGTGTATTATTTTGTTTATTTATTTATTTTTTAGAATTAGTCTTAATTTGTTTGTTTTTGTGCTTTCCCTGTTTGAGTTGCGTTGATATCAGGACGTTCTGTTTTGTGACCTTGTATTGCGCTGGTACCTGATATTATTGGTCATCCGGCCAAACAATCTCCTTTAGCATTTCTTGCAGTCTTGGTTTAGTTTTTGCAAATTCTCTAAACTTGTGTTTATCTGTAAATATCTTAATTTCTCCTTCATATTTCAGAGAGAGTTTTGCTGGATATATGATCCTTGGTTGGCAGTTTTTCTCGTTCAGTGCTCTGTATATGTCGTCCCATTCCCTTCTTGCCTGCATGGTTTCTGCTGAGTAGTCTGAACTTATTCTTATTGATTCTCCCTTGAAGGAAACCTTTCTTTTCTCCCTGGCTGCTTTTAAAATTTTCTGTTTGTCTTTGGTTTTGGCAAGTTTGATGATGATATGTCTTGGTGTTTTTCTTTTTGGATCAGTCTTAAATGGGGTTCGATGAGCATCTTGGATAGATATCCTTTCGTCTTTCATGATGTCAGGGAAGTTTTGTGTCAGGAGTTCTTCAACTATTTTCTCTGTGTTTTCTGTCCCCCCTCCCTGTTCTGGTACTCCAATCACTCGCAAGTTATCCTTCTTGATAGAGTCCCACATGATTCTTAGGGTTTCTTCATTTTTTTTAATTCTTTTATCTGATTTTTTTTCAGCTATGTTGGTGTTGTTTCCCTGGTCCTCCAGAAGTCCCAGTCTACATTCTAATTGCTCGAGTCTGCTCCTCTGACTTTCTATTGCGTTGTCAAATTCTGTAATTTTATTGTTAATCTTTTGGATTTCTACATGCTGTCCCTCTATGGATTCTTGCAACTTGTTAATTTTTCCACTATGTTGTTGAATAATCTTTTTGAGTTCTTCAACAGTTTTATCAGTGTGTTCCTTGGCTTTTTCTGCATTTATCCTAATTTCATTTGTGATATCTTTAAGCATTCTGTAAATTAGTTTTTTATATTCTGTATCTGATAATTCCAGGATTGTATCTTCATTTGGGAAAGATTTTGATTCTTTTGTTTGGGGGGTTGGAGAAGCTGTCATGGTCTGTTTTTTTATGTGGTTTGATATGGACTGCTGTCTCCGAGCCATCACTGGGAAACTAGATTTTCCAAGTAGTCAGCTGGTGCGCTGGCTCCTAGTTCTGAAAACAGTCACTGTCTGCCCGTATTTGTTCGTTTTCCGTCTCTAATTCTGTGCTTGTTGTTCAGAGTTCGTAGATTGTTATGTATGTGATCGATTCCCTTGTTTTTCCGAGTCTTTGTTGCAAGAGGGATCCGCGGTAGCGTCCACCTAGTCCGCCATCTTGGCCACCTTGGAGCCAATTCTTGAACAATGCTCTTGGCAGGCTGAAGAATTTTTACCTTAATAGAAGGTGAAGAGCACTTGCAAATATTGAGACAAAGCTGTCTTTCTTCCTGTGCTGAGATGAAGGTCCATGTTGCTGTATGGAACTGCATCAGGTAGAGAATTTCTAAAGGGAGCCAAGACCCACTATGCAATTTCTTCATCCTTAGAGTTAAATAACCATAAGAATATTTCCTGTACTTCAATTTATTCTTGAACATTGAATGACTGGTCAAAAAAATGAATGATATTGGCTAATATTTGTGAGAAACCTACGTGTAGAATGTTCATTATATGTACACAGAACTCTGGGTATATGGAGCAAGAAAAATATCTACAAAAAATATGAATTAATTAAGAGAATTAGATTCCGGAAACCAACAGAGAACCAATATGCACTTATGTCTTTAGTGATGTTCAATATCCAATGCCTTTATTTTTAACTGACTTGCTTACAGAGCTGTGTTTTGTTCTAGAGATCGGTGTTATGAAGGCAAGTGGCACTTGCTGAGGCACCGCAAATGCAGTCAGTGTGATTATGTGTATTCAACTGGGGATCCGTCACCAACACTGTTGGGAAACTACTGGTAAGTAAGCACTTTTATTCAACCTATTTCTGACTAAAAGAGCCAGTCCCGAAAATATACTAAAAGGTGGATGTCATGGATTGTATTATGTCCCCCCCCCGAAAAATGTGTGTATCAAGTTGGTTAGGCCATGATTCCCAGAGTTCTGTAGTTGTCCTCCATTTTGTGATTGTAATTTTATGTTAAAGAGGATTAGGGTGGGATTGTAACAAAAACATTACTAACAATGTACAAGCACCCGAAGAGAAATTAGGTAACTCCTAAAAGTCAGACACTTATGCTCATCCAAAGTCTTCACCAGGAGAGTAAACTGATTACCTACAGACTGGGAAACAGTTTTTAGCTATAACATTTCTGATCAGCATCTGATCTCTAAAATCTACATGATATTGCAAAAACTCAATAACAAAAAGACAAATAATCCATTTTAAAAATGGGCAAAGGATAGGAACAGGCGCTTCAACGAAGAAGACATTCAGGCAGGTAACAGATACATGAGGAAATGCTCACAATCATTAGCCATTAGAGAAATGTAAATCAAAACTACAATGAGATACCATCTCACTCCAGCAAGGCTGCCATTAATCCCAAATCACAAAATAATAAATGTTCGAGAGGTTGTAGAGAGACTGGAACACTTATTCACTGCTGGTGGGAATTTAAAATGGTGCAGCCACTTTGGAAATCAATCTGGCACTTCCTTAAAAAGCTAGCAATAGAACTACCATAGAATATGGCAATCCCACTCCTTGGAATATATCTTAGAGAAATAAGAGCCTTTATATGAACAGATATATGCACAACCATGTTCATTGCAGCACTGTTTACAATAGCAGACAGATGGAATTAACCAAGGTGCCCATCAACAGATGAATGGATAAATAAATTTTGGTACATTCACACGATGGAATACTTCACATAGATTAAGAACAATGATGAATCCGTGAAATATTTCATAGCTTGGAGGAATCTGGAGGGCATTATGCTGAGTGAAATTAGTCAGTTGCAAAAGGACGAATATTGTATGAGACCACTATTATAAGAACTCAAGAAATAGTTTAAACAGAGAAGAAAATACTCTTTGATGGTTATGAGGGTGGGGAGAAAGGGAGGGAGAAGGATATTCGCAAATTAGATAGTAGACAAGAACTATTTTAGGTGAAGGGAAAGACAACATACAATAAAGGAGAGGTCAGCATAACTGGACTAAACCAAAAGCAGTTTCCTGAATAAACCAAAAGCTCCAAAGGCCAGAGTAGCAGGGGCAACAGTTGGGGGACCATGTTTTCAGGGGACATCTAGCTCAATTGGCATAACAAAATCTATTAAGAAAACATTCTGCATCCCACTTTGGTGAGTGGCGTCTGCAGTCTTAAAAACACTATCAAGCAGCCATCTAAGATGCATCAATTGGTCTCAACCCACCTGGAACAAAGGAGAATGAAGAACACCAAAGATACAAGGTAATTATGAGTCCAAAAGACAGAAATGGCCACGTAAATCCAAGACTACATCAGCCTGAGACCGGAAGAACTAGATGGTGTCCGTCTACAACTGAAGACTGCCCCGACAGGGAACGAAACAGAGCATCCCTGACGGAGCACGAGAGCAGTGAGATGCAGACCTCAAAGTCCCATAAAAAAATCAGACTTAATGATCTGACTGACATTAGAGGAACCCTGGAGGTCACGGTCCCCAGACCTTCTGTTGGCCCAAGACTGGAACCATTCCCAAAGCCAACTCTTCAGAGAGGGATTGGACTGGATTATAGGATAGAAAATGATAGTGGTGAGGAGTGACCTTCTGGTCTCAAATGGACACATGAGACTATGTTGGCAGCTCCCGTTTGGAGGGGAGATGAGAAGGCAGAGGGGGACAGAAAGTGGCTGAATGGACACGGGGAATACAGGGCTGAGAGAAGGAGTGTGCTGTCTCATTAGTGGGAGAGGAACTAGGAGCACATAGCAAGCTGTATACAAATTTTTGTATGAGAGACTGACTTGATTTGTAAAGTTTCACTTAAAGCACACACACAAAAGATGGAAAGAATACACAGAGTCACAGCACCAAAAGAAATGGTCGACTTTCAGTCGTTTCATGAGGTGGCATATGATGAAGAACTGGTAGTAGTGAAGCAAGAAGTCCAAGCTACACTGAAGGCACTGGCGAAAAACAAGGCTCCAGGAGCTGACAGAATACCCACTGAGTTGTTTCAACAAACAGATGCAGCACTGTTCATGCCCACTCCACTATGCAAAGAAATTTGGAAGCTAGCTACGTGGCCAACAGGCTGCAAGAGATGCACGTTTGTATCCATTCCAAAGAAAAGCGATCCAACAGACTGTGGAAGTTATCAAATGTAAGTGTTAGTATTAGTAAATATGGTAAACAAACAAAGAAACTCTATCTATTCTACAGTGAATATGACATTCTATCCCCAGGAGATCTAGTGAGTTTATGATGTTGTTGTTAGGTGCTGTTGGGTCAGTTCCAACACATAGCGACCCTGTGTACAACAGAACGGAACAGTGCCCAGCCCTGGGCCTTTCTCATTGCTATGTCTGAGCCCTCTGTTGCAGCCACCGTCTCAATCTGTCTCATTGAGGATCTTTGTCTTTTTCACTGACCCTCTACTTTACCAAGCACGATGTCTTTTTCCAGGGACTGATCCCTCCTGATAATATGTCCAGAGTACGTGAGACCAAGTCTTGCCACCCACCTTTCTAAGGAGCATTCTGGCTGTACTTCTTCCAAGACAGGTGTGTTCATTCTTCTAGCAGTCCATGGTATATTCATTATTCTTCACCAACAACATAATTCAAGTTTCAGTTCTTTTGCCTTCCTTATTCATTGTCCAGCTTTAGCTGCACATGAGGCGACTGAAAATATCATGGCTTGGTTCAGGCACACCTTAGTCCTCAAAGTGACATCTTCGATTTTTAACACTTTAAAGAGGTCTTTTGTAGCAGATTTGCCCAATAAAATATTTCGTTTGATTTCTTGACGGCTGCTTCCATGGGTGTTGATTGTGGATCCAAGTAAAATGAAATCCTTGACGACTTCAGTATTTTGTCTGTTTACTGTGATTTTTTTATTGTTCCAGTTGTGAGGATTTTTGTTTTCTTTATGTTGAAGTGTAATCCATACTGAAGGCTGAAGTCTTTGATCCTCATCAGTAAGTGCTTCAAGTCCTCTTCACTTTCAGTAAGCAAGGTTGTGTCATCTGCATGTCTAGGCTGTTAATGAGTCTTCCTCCAATCCTGATGCCCCTTCTTCTTCATATAATACAGCTTCTTGGACTGTATGGATTATATGTTTTTTTTAAGACACTGAGTTTTTGGTAATTTACTATGGCAGCCCTAGAAAATGAATACAGAGCCCTTCACCAAGAACAAGTCAAGTTAGCACCAAAAATGCTCCTGTAAGGGTAGCCGCATAGGATGAGACATGGCAGTTTTAAAAAGTATGAAGTAAAACTCTCAGCTTTGACAGAGAAAGGGCTCCTCTAAGACTAAGTTCATTGCTGTTGAGTCGATTCTATCTCATAGCGACCCTAAAGGACAGAGTAGAATTGACCCATAGGGTTTCCAAGGAGTGGCTGGTAGATTTGAACTGCTTGAATAAGTATTGTGAAAAAATACAACCCTGACACACAACTTTTCTGAGCTTAGTATTAAAACAAAACAAAAAAGTCACTGTTGAGTGGATTCTGACTCATAGGGACCCTATAGGACAGAGTAGAGCTTCCCCACAGGGTTTCCAAGGAGCGACTGGTAGATTCAAACTGCAGACCTTTTGGTAGCACCCAAATGCATAATCATCGCACCACCAGTGGCTTTCAAATCAGCTATAGGCTGATGATCTCCAAATTCTTAGAACCCAGAAAACTACTCTACCTCTGAGTGGTATCCACAGCTGGGAACTGTTCTCCACACTTGGATGACCTCAGACATGCAAATCTAACATGTCCAGAAAAAATCTTTTGGTCATTTTCTCAAGTTTGTTCCTCCATGGTTTTTCCACATGGTAGAGAATGGCTCTGGTGACCATGCACTCATGGTAGCCTGAATTCTAGAAGACACCTTTGATTCTCCGTTCCCCTCATCCCATACTTCTAATCCACCAGCAATTCTTGGCAGCTCAAGCTCCAAAGTACACCTCAAGCCTACTCCCACCTGCACTACCACCATCACTCCTCACCCTGACCACTGCAGAAGCATCCTCACCAGTCCTCTGTATTTGCTGTCTTCAAGTTCTCCTGGGCTACAGTTAATTCCTGGGACACGTTCTTTCTCAAGACCATTGAACCATAGAAGGAGAAGGGCATTTAGTTGTATGCTACCTCCTCCGCTTGAGCTGCATGTCCCTCAGAAATCACTTTTCACTGTCCACTCTATAATGTCTCTATTCCAATTTCCTGTCTTTGGCCGCACTGCTTTGATAGCGTGCATGCATGTGTGCTTCAGGGGTCATGTAGACAGCTGCTTGGAGGAATTTTTCTTAGTACAATCATGGTTGTGTGCCATCAAGAGATTCTGACTCATATCAACCCTGTATGACAACTTAGAACTGCCTCACAAGGTTTCCTAGGTTGCAGTCTTTATGGCACAGCCCTGGTGGCCCCGTGGTTAAGAGCTTGGCCGCTAACCAAAGGGTGGACAGTTCGAATCTACCAGTTGGTTCTTTGCAGAAAGACATGGCAGTCTGCTTCTGTAAAGACTTATAGTCTTAGAAACCCTGTGGGGCAGTTCTGCTCTGCCCTATAGGGTCACTATGAGTCAGAATTGATTCAACAGCAACTGGTTTGGATTTTGTTTGGTTAGAATCTTTATGGGAGCCCATCTCCAGATCTTTTCAACCCTTGAGCTGGTGGGTTCCAACGGCCCACCTTTCAGTTACCCAAGCACTTAACCGTTGCACCTCCAATACTTAACTCTGCACGCGAGAGGGCCCTCTCCTGACGTCTCCCGTCTCCTCACCCCGCACACCTTGGCGTTGTCCTTGCTTCTAGACCCCACCCTCCCCTCTGGAGGCCCAACCCCCCCACGCCCGCCCCCGACCCGGGCCGCTGGGTGGGCCGGCAGCCATGCTCCACGCCGTCCAGCCAGTTACTCCTGGAAGCGCTGGGACAGGTGGGGAGGGGCCCGGGCCGGATGCCGCGCCTTAGAGAGGATGCTGTTCATGCTGCTTTCCCTGCCGTGTTCTCTGAAAGGTATGAAACTCCGACACCTGGCTGGAGGGACCTGCTCCCAGACTGAACAAGCCCGACCCCTTGAAGGTGTGGAGGGAAGGCGCCAGGAGGGCGGGTCCCAGTCCCAGCATCCCGTGGGCTCCAGAGGTTGGAGAGTCTGGACGTTGGGTTAGCAGCTTGCGTTGCGCCCTCCAGCGTACCCCATCCTGAGTGATCCCCAGGGGCGGACGCGGCACAGGGGCGGGCGGACGCAGCCACTCTAGGGGCTGCGAGAGGGAGCCTCTGGCCCGGGAGACACAGCTGGTCTGCGAAATTTGCATCCCAATGGATTTGCGGCGGGGGGGGGGTCCAGCCGCGGGATCCAGCTGCGGAGTGCCCTCGGGCCTGGGGGCTTGAAGGGCTTGGGGAGAAAGGCCGTGTCCAGGGCTGCGCCCAGGTCCCTACTCTGCCCGGGACGGGTTTGCGGGCCAAGCTGGGGAATGGGCGCCTGCCCCCCCACCTGCTCCCTGTGGCGGGGGGGAAACCAAGGCCCAGAGTTCGCCCGGGGGGGTGAGATTCCAGACTGAGGGCGGGGCACTCGCCCCCATTCCTCCTCCCACCCCCACCAGACTCCGTAGGGTGCCACGGACAGGGGAGAGAGGGATCCCCCGCCCAAGGCCCTGCTGCCCCTTACTGTTTTGGGCGCTGTGCCTGGGAGGCTGAGGCACCCCGCACCCTCGCCCGCGCCCGGCTGGTCTACTCTCGGGGCTGGGGTGTCCGAGCGGCCCCACCGGGAAAGGAAGGGGTCCTGGGAATCTGTGGAGCAGCGCGGGGATCCTACTCCTTGTGGATGCAGGGATTCAGTGTCTGTTAACAGTGTGGATGCCAGGTCCCGCTCCCCCTCTGGGTGGCGGGGGTAGGGGTAGCAGGAAGGGGTCCTGAGCAACCATGTTGTTTGTTAACTTAAACGTTTGTGCAGCGCTGTGTACCGGTCACTGTGGACGCGGTCTCTGGTGCTGAGGGGATTTGAGGGTTCCTCACACTGGCGGGATTTGGAGCCTCTACCCTGGTGGCAGTAGGTTTAGTGGGTTACCCTGGTGGCGTAGTGGTTACGTGCTAAGGCTGCTAGCCAAAAGGTTGGCAGTTTGAATCCACCAGGCGCTCCTTGGAAACTGTGGGGCAGTTCTACTCTGTCCTATAGCGTCGCTATGAGTCAGAATTGACTCGATGGTAACGGGTGTGTTTTGTTTTTTTTTTTAGGTTGGAGATTAGGTGTCTCTCAGGCTGACATTTGAAGGTCTGGAGCTGACGGTTTATGAGGGTTTCTAAGGGTTTTAAGCGCTCCGGCCTTGGGCACCAACCCGATCTTCCAGCACCTGAGGACGGACCGCCCCCCCCCGCCGGGGGATTGGCTGCTCTGGGACCCCGAGCCCAGAGGGCGGTGAGAAGCTGACAAACGTGAGTGATGTCCTGCAGGCTCCAGTTGGCGGGGCAGCCCTGCTCACATGGTCTCAATACCGGCAATCGGGCAGTCGGCTTCGTGCCTGGGGGTGGTTTCCGAATGTTCCCTCGTGTACCCCCACCCGTGCGGGGCGACAACTCTCCCCTGGGCGGGGACCTAGTAGAGGCCTGCAGGGCATCAGGGTATGGAGGGGCAGAGCTTGGGCAGGGAGGGCGCGACCCTGCAGGTTCCTCTACGTGACCACGGCGGGGGGGTGCGGGTTGTGAAGGCTGGGCCTGGTAGAGGACCCACTAGGTCGCGCAGAAGGAGTGGGTTAGGATAATCATAGCATTAATGGGAGTATTGAGAGAGCGCCCTGGGGCGTTGGGTCCCTCGGGAAGAAAAGCTTCTGCTGTCGCCACTGCAGCGGTACCCAGGTCGTCCTGGCTTAGGTCCAGGAGGTTCCCATGCTCGGAGGGTCTGGTGGGCAGAACAGAACCGGCGGTGCACGCGCCCTCTCGCGGCCTTGCACCAAATCGCTGAAGTTCAGTGTCAGGCGATTCTAAGCCATGGTTTTGGAACTGAATAGTGAAGCAGAGCAAATGATGCAGTGCCTTGATGGGACCGGTGGAGACAACAAGAAGCAAAGCACAGCTCAAACTTCAAAATTCCACTGAGTGTTAGTAGGATTTGGAGGAAGAAAATAGACGGAGAGTTGAGAGGCCCAGAGATGCAGAAGGGTTAGAGGATTAGGGTTAGGGGTTAGGGTTTGGTGTTAAGGGTCCAGGTTTGGGGGTTAGAGGTTTGGGAGTTAGGTTTAGGGGTATAGGTTTTAGGTGGTTGGGGGTTGGGGTTAGGGCTGGGGTTACTAGGCTCGGGCACAAGTGGTTTAGGGTTAGGGTTAGAGTGAGGCTGAGGTTGATTCCCCAGTCTTGTGTACCGTCTTTCCTTTGCCAGAGTTACCACCGATCTGTTGTTTGGTTGGAAACCCTGGTGGCGTAGTGGTTAAGAGCCACCGGTGCTAACCAAAGGTCTGCAGTTCGAATCCACCAGGCACTCCTTGCAAACTCTATGGGGCAGTTCTAATCTGTCCTGTAGGGTCGCTATGAGCTGGAATTGACTCGACAGCAGTGGGTTTGGTTTTTTTGGTTATTGTTTAGTTGGCTTTTCTCTACCCGCTCTTCGTCTCCCTGGTGAACATCAAGGATTGTTTCTGTGTGTAAATGTTTTCAGGAGTTTTTATGATAGTGGTCTCTTACTGTATATGTCGTTTTGTGATTGACTTAGTGTGATGCGCCCCAGATTCATCCATGGTGTGAGATGTTTCGGAGATTCATCATTGGTCTTTATTGTCGTGTAGTGTTCCACTGTGTGTATGTACCGTAGTTTGTTTATCCATTCCTCTGTGGACGAGCACTTAGGTTGTTTCCATCTTTTTGCTACTGTGAATAATCTTGCAGTGAACACGGGTGTGCATATGTTTATTCCTGTGACTGCGCATGGAAACCCTGGTGGCTAGTGGTTAAGTGCTATGGCTGCTAACAAAAAGGGTTAGGGTTTGGGCTTAGGGATGTTAGGGTTAGGGTTGTTAGAGTTAGGGTCATTAGGGTTTGGGGTTAGAGTTTAGGGTTAGGGTTTTTTGGTTGGGGTTAGGTGTCAGGGTTAGGTTTAGGGTTTGAGGTTAGAGTTTGGAGTTACAGGTTAGGTGTTAGGGGTTGCAGTTTGGGGTTTAGGGTTTTGGGGTTTAGTCGTTAGGGTTTGGGTTAGGTTTTAGGGGTTAGGGTTTAGGTTTAGGGTTGGGGTTGGTGTTGGGTTTGTTTGGGATATGTGGTTTGGGGTTAGAGGGTGGGTGTTAGAGGGTTGGGGTCTAGAGGGTTGGGGGTTAGAGATTGAGGGAGTTAGAGGGTGAGGGGTTAGAGGGTGAGGGGGTTGGAAGTTGAGAAGATTATAGAGTGAGGGAGTGAGAAGGTGAGGGTGTGAGGGGGTGAAGGTTAGGGTTTAGGGTTAGAGGGTTTAGGCTTAGGGTTCAGAAGCTTGGGGTTAGGGGGTTTGGGTTTCAGGGTTCAGAGGTTGGGGTTGGTGTTGTGGTTAGGGTTAGAGAGTTAGGGTTAGAGGGTTAGGGTTAGAGGATTAGGGTTAGGGGTTAGGGCTAGGGCTTAGGGGTTCAGGTTTAGGGGTTTGGGATGGGTTTGGGGTAAGGTTTTAGGGTTTAGGATTAGAGGGTTAGGCTTAGGGCTTAGAGTTTAGGGTTTTAGGACTTAGGGTTTAGGGCTTAGGGCTTAGAGCCTAGGGTTTAGGGCTTAAGGTTTAAGGCTTAGAGTGAGCGTTAAGGCTGGGGGCTGGGGTTAGGGTTTAGGGTATTAGGGTTAGAGGGTTAGACGGTTTAGTGTTTAAGTTTAGGGTTTAGGGGTTAGGGGTTGGGGTTAAGGGTGTTAGTGTTTAGGGTTTTGGCGTTTAGGGTGTTAGGGTTAAATGTGTTAGGGCTAAGGGTGTTAGGGTTTTGCGTGTTAGGGTTTTAAGTGTTATGGTTTAGGGTTTAGAGTTAAGTGATAGGGTTAGGCTTAGGCTCATTCTTAGGTTTAGGGCTAGGGATTTGAGGTTTAGGGTTTGGGGTTTGGGGTTAGGTTTGGAGGTTGGGGTTAGGATTAGGGCTAGGGTTAGAGGGTTAGCGTTAGAGGTTAGAGTTAGAGGGTTAGGGTTTCGGATTAGGGTTTCACGTTAGCGTTAGAGGGTTAGGGTTCGAGGGTTAGGGTTAGGGTCATTAGGGTTAGGGTGGTTAGGGGTTAGGGTTAGGTGTTAGGGTTTAGGGTTTACGGTTAGGTTTAGGGTTTGGGATTTGAAGTTTGGGTTTAGGGTTTGAGGCTTAGAGTATAGGGTTTAGTGTGTAGGGTTTTGATGTGTAGTGTTTTGGGGTGTAGGTGTTTAGGTTGTAGAGTTTAGGGTATAGGGGTTAGGGTTTGGGTTAGGGTTAGAGTTTAGGGCCTTGGGGGTTAGGACCTAAGGGCTTAGGGTCTTAGGGGCTTTGGGGCTCAGGGCTTAGGGGCTAGAGTTAGAGGGCTAAGGCCAGAGGGCCTGAAGGCCAGAGGGCCAGGGTTATGGTTTGATTCCTGGCTGGCAATTTTTTTCCTTCAATATTTTGTGTAAGTCATCCCTTTGCCTTCTTGCCTGCATGATTTCTGCTGAGTAGTCCAAGTTTTTTATTATTTACTTTCCTTTGTTGGTGACTTCCTTTATCCCTAGCCTCTCTTAAAATTCTCTTTATATTTGATTTTGGCAAGTTTGATTATTATGTGTCTCGGTCACTTTCTTTTGAGATCTACCTTATGTGGAATTCGATGAGCATCTTTCATGATATCATGGAAGTTTTTTGCCAACAAATCTTCAACAGTTCCCTTTGTATTTTCTGTTAGCCCTCCCTGTTCTGGTACTGAAATCACTCATAGTTATTTCTCTTGATAAAGTCCCACATGATTCTTTGGATTTCTTCATTTAAAATTCTTTTATCTGCTTTCTCTTCAAATATATTAGTCCCAAGAGTTTGATCTTCAATCTCAGTAATTCTGCCTTCCAATTCCTCAATTGTGCTCTTCTTACTTTCTATTGAGTTTTCTCACTGTGTAATTTTATTGTTAATCTTCTGAATCTCTGATTGCAGTCTCTCTATGGTTTCTTGCAGCTTATTAAATTTTTAACTATGTTCTTGAGTAACCTTTTTAATTTCTTCAGCTGCTTTATCTTTGTGTTCCTTGGCTTGATCTGCATTTTGCCTCATTGGAGAAATCCTTGGGCCCTTCACTGGCTCGCCATGCAGCTCCATGACGTCCACTCCTGGTCCTGGCCTTTGGCCGGTGCCCCACTGAACATGTGCTCCGGAGCCATGTTTCTCCACCCATCACTATCATTCTGCCACCAGGGGATATGTGAGTGTGGGAGTTACCATTTCTCACTGGCAGCAGCGTCAGAAGTTACTAGACTTCCAGGTACCCGCAGACCTAGGCTGCCTTCTGCCTCAGGCAAGGTCCTGAATCCTTTATACAAGATGCTGACACCGGGCCACTGGCGGACATTCATTTTGATCGACACAGAGGTCTGAGTGAGGGTCAGCAGGCCAGGTAGATGAAGTCAAGGCCAGGTGGGTGGGACTAAGGTTTCTTTGCCATCACCATGGAGAGAGTCTCCCCACCGGAAGAGTGGGCAGAGCTTATGATGGGCCTGGTGAGAAGACTCAGCCAATGGCAGAGATCCAGTCCGCCAGGCAGATGACACAGGGTCCTCCATTGTGACCAAGGACACCTAGTGGCCACAGGATTTGAGCACACCCTGGGAAAGGCTACGCAGGCACAAGGTAGCCCCTGGTTCGGACTGCTTCAGGGCATTGGCAGAGCAGGCCAGGGTCCAATTTTCCCACTTTCCTCAGGATATCAGTACGCAAGGCATCCCCACTCAGCATCTCTTGCCTCTCTCTCTGTATGTGTTCATTCTCTGAAATCTCTTTCTTCTCTCCCTGAGTCACTTCACAGCTTGGAGTGCCTGACAGAGTGCCTAGAGACGAAAGAGCAAAGGGGGAAGGCCTCTGGCTCTACTGGTTGCCCATGGGCAGAGAAGATCTGCTAGTCTATCTGGAAGGTCTAGACAGTAGTGACTGATTGGGGAGCTACATCACGGGTGGACTCTGGCCAGGTGAAGCTTGCTGACATGTGGCAGCCTCTCCGGAGACTACTAATTCCGCTGATGACATTGTATGCATATACCCAGGTGAGTGCCATGGGCAGAAAACATTGACACATACCTGCCAGAAGGCTGTCCTGGGTCTGAAGAGTCCACCCTGGTCTCCAGGGTCTCATCATGTCAGCACACACTTTGCCTGCACACATGGAATCCGCCTCTCTCCACGAATGCCTTCTCCTCCTAGGAAACACAGGATGGCACTAAGCCAAGGGAGAGAACAGGCAAAGTCAACTGAAGCCCCCATTTTCAAGATTTTGCTTCTGCTGGGCCACAGCCCCCGGTGGCACACTGCATGCACGTCACTTCTCCAAACACAAGGCCGAAATCCGGACATCCAGGGCCCCAGCAGTCCAGAGTCTGCGGGTGGCAGCATACTCTGCGGAGGGTGGCACCTCTTTGCCATGTACAGGAGGGAGGCCTGGGCCTTTGACTGGCTCCGCTAGAGCTCCACAACCTCAGCTATTTTCCCTGACCTTCGGCCCGTGCCCTCATGAGTGTGTGATCTCTAGTTACACTTCTCCTCTGACCACTCTGAATCCGTCAACTGCGGATACCTGAGCGTGGACATCAACATCTATCGCTGGCTGCAGTGTCACAGGTCACTAGATGTCTAGGCTCAGGCTGACCTTGGCTGTCTTCTGCCCACGCAAGGAGCCTAATACTTCCAAGGAAATGAGGATGCTTGGTCAGTGGCCGACATCCTTTCTTTCATGCACAGAGCGGTCTAGATGAGGGTAAAGAGGCCAGGTAGGCCAGGTGAAGGCTGAGTGCGGGGCCTAGGGCTTGTTTCCCAATCCCCATGGAGACAGCCACCAGAAGGCTGGGCAGAACTTCTGACGGGGACGAGTCACAAACACTGAGCCAATAGGAGAAGTCCAGCCTAACCGGCCAGTTCCGCAGACCCCTCCGTTGTACCCATGGACACACAACGGCTCCTCATGTCTTTGGCCACAAAATCGAAGGCACCAGGGAATAATTTTACAGTAGCCAACCCCTGATGTGGACACGTTCGACACACTGGGACAGCAGGCAGGTACTTCTTTTCCACTTACGTTAGGATATCACTAGGCAAGGCGCCCTTCCTCAGCATCTATGGCCACTCTCTGGATGTGTTCATTCAGAGAAATCTCTTCCTTCTACCCCGAGACACATCACAAGTATGAGGGGCCTGACAGAGAGCCTGGAGATGAAACGGGGGAGGCTTCTGGCTGGACCGCTTCCCGGTGGGTAGAGAATAGCAGGTAGTCTCTCTGGAAGGTCTTAGCTTCTGTTGATTGACATGGGCAATACCGTAGGGGAAGACCCTGGCCAGGTGGAGCTTGTGGGCAGATGCAACCTCTCCGGCGACGAATAATTCCGCTGCTGCTTTGTTTGGTGAAAACCTCCCCCGCCAACTCGGATGAGCAGAGAACATTGACCCACACCTGCCAGGGGCCTTTCCTGGGACTAAAGATCCCAACATGGTCTCAACGTCGTCACCCTCTCAGCACACACCTTTCCTACACACATACTCCTGCCTTTCTCCGTCAGTGCCTTATCCTACTAGGAAACAAAGCATGCCGCTGAAAAAGGCCGATGCTAGGGAAATTGAAGAGATGATGCCATTTTCCAAATTTTTGCTGTCTACATGTCCCCGCCTCCGGTGCAATGCTGCGTATGTGGACGGGCTTCGATGGCAAGGGCGAAATCCTGGCAGTCTGGCCCTGCAGTCCAATGGTTTATGGACGTGGGGACACGGATGACCTGTTTGCCACATATAGGAGAAATCCTTGGGCCCTTCTCTGGCTTGCAATTAAGCTCCACGACGTCCACTCCTGGCCCTGGCCTTTGGCTGGTGCCCCATTTAACGTGTGCTCCGGAGCCATGTTTCTCCGCCCATCACTATCCTTCTGCCACCAGGGGATATGTGAGTGTGGGAGTCACCATCTGTCACTGGCAGCAGTGTCACAAGTCACTAGACTTCCAGGTACCCGCAGACCTAGGCTGCCTTCTGCCTCAGGCAAGGTCCCGAATCCTTTATCCCAGATGCTGACACCTGGGCACTGGCGGACATTCATTTTGATCAACACAGAGGTCTGAGTGAGGGCCAGCAGGCCAGGTAAGTGAAGTCATGGCCAGGTGGGCGGAACTCAGGCTACTTTGCCATCACCATGGAGACAGTCCCCCCACAGGAAGAGTGGGCAGAGCTTATGATGGGCCTGGTGACAAGACTCAGCCAATGGCAGAGATCCAGCCCAACAGGCAAATGACACAGTGGCCTCCATTGTGACCCAGGACACCTAGTGGCCACAGGATTTGAGCACATCCTGGGAAAGGCTACGCAGGCACAAGGGAGCCCCTGGTGCGGACTGCTTCAGGGCATTGTCATAGCAGGCCAGGGTCCAATTTTCCCACTTTCCTCAGGATATCAGTAGGCAAGACATCCCCAATCACCATCTCTTGCCTGTATCTCTGTATGTGTTCATTCTGTGAAATCTCTTCCTTCTCCCCCCAGGCACTTCACAGCTTGGAATGCCTGATAGAATGCCTAGAGATGAAAGAGCAAAGAGAGAAGGCCTCTGGCTCTACTGGTTGCCCATGGGCAGAGAAGATCTGCTAGTCTATCTGGAAGGTCTAGAGAGTAGTGATTGATTGGGGAGCTACATCACGGGTGGACCCTGGCCGGGTGAATCTTGTTGACAAGTGGCAGCCTCTCCGGAGACTACTAATTCCGCTCATAACATTCTATGCAAATAACCGGCTGAGTGCCATGGGCAGAAAATATTGACACATACCTGCCAGAGGCCTATTCTGGGTCTGAAGAGTCCACCCTGGTCTCCAGCAACTCATCATCTCAGCACACACTTTGCCTGCACGCATGGAAACCGCCTCTCTCCACGAATGCCCTCACCTGCTAGGAAACACACGATGTCACTCAGCCAAAGGAGAGCACAGGCAAAGTCAACTGAAGCCCCCATTTTCAAGATTTTGCCCCCTGCTGCTCCACAGCCTCCGGTGGCACGCTGCACGTGCGTCACTGCTCGGTAGACAAGGCCGAAATCCGGGCATCCAGGGCCCCAGCCGTCCACAGTCTACGGATGGCGGCATATGGATCACCTCTTTGCCACGTACACGAGGGAGGCCTGGGCCCTAGACTGGCTCCGCTAGAGCTCCACGACCTCAGCTATTTTCCCTGACCTTTGATCCGTGCCCTCGTGAGTGTGTGATCTCTAGTTACACTTCTCCTCTGACCACTCTGAATCCGCCACCTGCGGATACCTGAGCGTGGAAATCAACATCTATCACTGACTGCAGTGTCACAGGTCGGTCACTAGGTGTTTAGGCTCAGACTGACCTTGGCTGTCTTCTGCCCAGGCAACTAGCCTAAGCCTTCAAAGGAAATGAGGACACGTGGTCACTGGCCGACATCCTTTAACCAACACTGAGTCCCTGCTCAGCATCCTGGAGTTCTGGCAAGAAGAGCCAGGCACCTCCAGGAGCATCTGGAGGAGGAGACAGGGGCTGAAGAAGCTACCACACCTACTGGTGCTGCTACACATGTGGGAGACCTGGCTGCAGAGATTGCAGGCATGGCCTCAAGGTCAAAGGAGAAAGCGCCTGAAGACGTGCTAGGACTCTTAGACTGAGAGAAGCAGGATGTCTGGACTGCAAAATATGCACCCGTCAGGGAAGAAGTTCATTCAAGCTTCTTAAACCCACCTCACCTGGAAAATCCATCCTCTTTTAGCCTTGTGCCCCTTCCACACCCCTTCTAGTACAAAGAGAGATGCAGCCCTACGGCACCAGGGTGGAAGAAGCCCCAGGTTAGCTGTCCGAAGACATGAGCTCCACTCAAAAGCTTCCCCTGCCAAGGAGAGAAGAGGACAAGACTCATCTGCAAATGAGGTCTCAGGGCCCTGAGAATGAGCATAATGTTTGTAAGGAAAGAGAAATAGGATTTCAGTGGGACATGGAAGTCTGACAAAGAGCCTCTGCAAAGATAGCTCTAAGGGAGGTGTGATTGTGAAGGTGGGCTGGTCACTGAGTTCTTTGTAGTACAAGGTACCAGACAGAAGCCAGACTCTGGGGGGAACCTGCCTGCCGGTGAGCAGTGGGCATAAAACCCTAAACCAATGAGAATCGAATCCCTTCCCAGCAGCTTCTGCACAGATCAGTGATGTTTGCTTGCTCTTTCTCTTTTCTGTGGTCTAACCTGATCTGTTCTGAGATCAGAGAGTTGGAATAGAAAAGCCTGACTGAGATGAAACGAGCAAAGAGAAGACAAGGCCTCCTAAATCTGGTGAAGACAGAACACAGATAATCAAAGGTGAGGATGGGAAGAAACAGATTGAGTTCCAAGTCCCATCCACAGTATCCCAGGGCCTGGGAATCCCTGGAAGTGCCAGAGGTGTGTACTCCCTGGGAGATGCGACCCCAAGTGTCAGAGGAAGCCCTATGGAGCAAGGAAGGGAGGGCAGGGACTCTAGGATGGGCACTTCCATACAGGCTACCTATGTGAATTTCTCAGAGTGACCGTGACAGATCCTGAGAGGTACAGTTTGAGGCAAAGGAAAGTAAGTTTTCTGAAGAGGGGTGAATTCCGCAGTCACCTGATAATGAAACAGAAATCCCGTCCTGCTCAGAGGTACTGAGTAGGAGGGATTGTGAATTCCCATCCTGCACAGAGGTTGGCTGGGAAGTTCAACTGTCTAAAGACAATGTGGCCAAAGTGTTCTTTATCTTTCAAAGATATATCTTTAACTTCCTGCAAATTCAATCCTGAAAAAAAGCCTAGAATATACAAGTGCGGGTTTTTCAGGAGAGCAACAAGGGGAGAAGGTGATCGTGGCATATCAGAGAAGGAGAACAATAGTCTAATGGTCCCTGTGTGTCCAGCATTCTTCCTTACCTGTAGACATGTACATGCAGTAGATGTTTTAGCAATAACTGAATTAATCCTCACAGAATTCTTTTTGGCCATTTCGAGGCATAGAGACCAGAAGAAGTCATTAGTTACAAGAGCAAGCAATAATTTGCTGGTCTGAATTTTGTTCAATTTCTGTGTTTGCCCTTCATAGATGGATAAAAGTCTCTGAATCTGGCATTGAAGACGGTGTTTTCTCTATTGTTATGGATTGAATAGTGTCCCCCAAAATGTGTGTCAACCTGGCCAGGCCATGATGCCCAGTATTGTGTGGTTGTCCTGCATTTTGTGATCTGATGTGATTACTTATGTGTTGTAAATTCTAACCTCTGTGATGTTAATGAGGCGGGATTAGAGGCAGTTAGATTAATGAGGGAGGACACAATCTACAGGATAAGGCTGAGTCTTGAGTCAGTCTCTTTTGAGATACAAAGAGAAAAGTGAGCAGAAATGAGAGGGACCTCATACCACCAAGGAAGAAGTGCCTGGAGTGGAGCATGTCCTTTTGACCCAGCGTCCAGGCGCTGAGAATTTCCTAGGCCGGGGGAAGATAGATGACAAGGACTTTCCCCCAGAGCCACAAAGAGAGAAAGCTTTCTCCTAGAGCTGGTGCCCTGACTTCAAACTTGTTGCTTCTTAAACTGTGAGAGAATAAGTTTCTGTTTGTTAAAGCCATCCACTTGTGGAATCTCTGCTATAGCCACACTAGATAACTAAAAAACACATATATAAAATAGTAAAAAAAAAAAAAAGTTTCAAATACACACACATACACGTATGATGTTATTAAACTTTAAAAGGTTTTACATTCTTATAACACATTTAACAACAGAGATTTGTATACAGAAGTTATAATAAGAGCCATCCCCACATAAGTATATTGTACCTGCTCCCCCAAAGTGTCCAGTGTCCAAAGATACATATGTACCCTTTTACACACTTCTTTTTGCCGGGACACATGTAAGTACATTCACTTGTTTGTTTTTATGGAAATTAGGTCACATTCTACCCATGTTTTTCTCTGAATCACTCTTCACTTGACAATTTTTCATGGTTCCTCTAAATCAGCAGACATGGAAGAAGCACTCTTTTTGGTTCTTCTTATTTTTAACTCCCACCACTCTTCTGTCAGTTTGTTGTAGTGTGGTGGCTTGCATGTTGCTGTGATGTTGGAAGCTATGCCACCGGTATTTCAAATACCACCAGGTTCACCCATGGTAGACTGGTTTGAGTGGAGCTCTGGATTTAGACAGACTAGGAAAAAGGACCTAGTGACCTATTTCTAAAAACAACTGGCCAGTGAAATCTTACAAATGGTACTGGAACACTGTCTGATTGAATGACAGAGGATAACCCCTTAGGTTAGAAGGCACTCCAAATACGAGTGGGGAAGAGCTACCTCCTCAAAGTAGATCCCACTTTAATGACGTTTCCTGATGGGGCACAACTCATAATGAGAAGAAACTGATGCAAATATCCTTTAATAATCAGAATGTGGAATGAAGGAAGTATGAATCTAGGGAAATTGGAAGTCATCAAAAATGAAATGGAATGCATAAAGGTCAGTAATCCAAGGCATTAGTGAGCTGAAATAGCTTGGTTTTGGACATTTTAAACTAGATAATGATATGTTCTACTATGCCAGGATTGAGATACTGAAGAGAACGGCATCATATTCATCGATAAAAAGAACATTTCAAGATCTTTTCTGAAGTAGAACACTACGAACAATAGGATAATATTCACAGGCCTACCAGGAAGACCAGTTAATAAGACTATTATTCAAATTTACACACAAATCATGAATGTGAAAGATGAAGAAGTTGAAGGTTTTTACCAAGTTCCGCAGTTTGAAACTGATCAAACGTGATGCATTCATCAATCAAGATGTACTGATAATTAAGTAATTAGAATGCGAAGTTGAAAACAAAACAGACAAATCAGCAGTTGGAAAATAAGGTATTGATGATAGAAATGACAATGAAGCTTACATGATAGAATTTGGCAAGACCAATGACTTATTCATTGCACATACCTTTCGTCAGGAACATAAATGGTGACTATACTCGTGAACCATTCCAGGCAGAATAGATAGGAATCAAATTTGTGGAAGGTGATGATGGAGAAGGTCAATACCATGAGTCAGAATCAGGCCAGGGGCTGACTGCAGAACAAATGATCAGTTGTTCATATTCACGTTCAAGTAGAAGCTGAAGAAAATTAAAACAAGTCCATGAGTCAAAGTATGCCCTTGAGTATATCAAACCTGAATTTAGAGACCATCTCAAGAATAGACTTGATGCACTGCACATTAATGATCGAAGACCAGATTAGTTGTGGGATGATAGCAAGGACATCATATATGAAAAAAACAAAAAGTCATTAGAAAGACAGGAAAGAAAGCAAACACCAAAGAGGATGTCACAAGAGACTCTGAATCTTGCTCTTGAATGTACAGTAGCTAAAGAGAATGGAAGGAAAAATAAAGTAAAAGAGCTCAACAGAATACCTGAAAGGGAAGCTGGAGAAGACAAAGTATGATAATAATAATGTGAACAGATCTGGAGTTAGAAAACCAAAAGGGAAGAAAACACCTGGCATTTCTCAAGCTGAAAGAACTGAAGGAAATATTCAAGCCTCTAGGTGCAATACTGAAGGAAGGATTCTATGGGCAAAATATCAAACAACACAGGAAACATCAAAAGAAGACGGAAGGAATACACAGACTCAATACACCAAAAACAATTGGTCGACGTTCAACCATTTCAGGAGGTAGCATTGGATCAAGAGCTGATGGTACTGAAGGAAGAACTCCAAGCTGCACTGAAGGCATTGGCAAAAAACTCGGCTCCAGAAACTGATGGAGTACCAAATGAGATGTTTCAACACAGGGACGCAGTGCTGGAGGCGCTCACTTGACTATTCCAATATATTTGGAAGACAGCTACCTGACCAAATGACTGAAAGAGATCTATATGTGTACCCATTTCAAAGAGAGGTGGTCCAACGCAATGCGGAAATTATCGAGCAATGTCATTAACATCCCACGCAAGAAAAATTTTGCTGAATATAATTTAAAAACAGTTGCAGCAGTACACAGACAGGCAACTACCAAAAATTCAAGCTGGATTCAGAGGAAGACATGGAATGTGGGATATCATTTCTGATGTCTGATGGATCTTGGTTGAAAGTAGAGAATATCAGTAAGATGTTTACCTGTTTTTGTTTCCTATACAAGCACACTCAACTGTGTGGCTCATGACAAATTATGGATAGCTTAGCAAAGAATGGGAATTCCAGAACACTTAACTGTATTCATGCGGAATATCTACGTAGACCAAGAGGCAGTCATTTGAGTAGGGCAAGGGGATACTGTGTGGTTTAAAATGAGAAAGTTATGTGTCATGGTGGTATCCTTTCACCATACTTACTCAATCTGTATGCTGAGCAAACATTCTGAGAAGCTGGTCTCGAAGAACAAGAACATGGCATTAGTTTTGGAGAAAGATTCACTAACAACATATGATATGCAGCTGATACGACTTTGCTTGCTGAAAGTAAAGAGGACTTGAAGCAGTTACTGATGAAGAGCAACCACTGCAGCCTTCAGTATGGATTACACCTCAACATAAAGAAAACAAAAATTCTCACAACTGGACCAGTAAGCAACACCATGATAAATAGAGAAAATACTGAAGTCATCAAGCATTTCATTTAACTTGAATCCATAATCAATGCCCACAGAAGCAGCAGTCAAGAATTCAAACAATGTATTGCATTGGGCAAATCTGTTGCAAAAGACCTCCTTAAAGTGTTGAGAAAGAAAGATGTCACTTTGAGGACTAAGGTGTGCCTGAGCAAAGCCATGATATTTTCTATCACCTCACGTGCTTGAGCAAGTTAGACAATGAATACGGAAAACCGAAGAACTGATTCATTTAAAATATGGTGTTGGCAAAGAATACTGAATATACCATGGACTGCCAGAAGAATAAACAAAACCATCTTGGAAGAAGTACACCAAGAATGCACCTTAGAAGCAAGGATGGCGAGACTTCGTCTCACGTGCCTTGGACATATTTTCAGGAGGGACCTGTCCCAGGAGAGGCTCATCATGCTTGGAAAAGCTGAGGGTCAGAAAAAAAGAGGAAGGCGCTCAACAACATGAACTGACACAATGGCTGCAAGAATGGGCTCAAAAATAGCAATGATTGTGAGGATGGTTCAGGATCAGGCGGTGTTTCATTCTGTTTTACACAGGATCGATGGCCTCTAACAGCCACAACTAACATATGTATGCATATATATATGTGTGTGTGTATGTGTGTGTGTGTATATATATATACCAATTGCCATCGAGTCGGTTCCAACTCATAGTGACCCTACAGGACAAAGTAGAACTGCCCCACAGAGTTCCCAAGGAGCGCCTGGTGGATTCGAACTGCTAACCTTTTGGTTAGCAGCTATAGCTATTAACCATTATGCGACTAGGGTTTCCATATATATATATATATATTCTCTTCACTAGTTTTGCATCTCTAGAGATCCCAGGCTAAGACATTTGGTACCTACTGTGGTTCTAGAGGAACCAAATCTTAAGGATGAGTTTTCTGAATTGATTCTCAAGTCTGGCTAGTCTTAAAGGCACTGATGACTGTCTCCAGTAGTAAACAGGCTATTGCTAATCCATGCTGGGAGGTGACAATAGAAATACGCAAAATACTACTACCACTGGATCAAATATTTGTGAGAGACAAGGCTCTGCCTGATTACATATTTGATACTTTTCTATAATTTTGTCAGAATAAGAATAATAAGGAAGCTGCTTGGTTAGTCCTGCTTTTGCTAGTCACACTGGTGAATGAAAGAAATGGACTCAAAGCTCAAGCACCACATACAAGATCTGAAAGCTGCCACTTGTGCCCAGAAAGAAAACCATATTTCTTATAGTAACAAGGCTAATGCTGCCAAAAATAAACTCAGATTCTTATCATAAGAGTGACTGAATTAAAGCGCCAGTTGAATATCCAGCCTCAAATGGTGTCTGAAGTTAGAGTGAGGGCACTGATTGGAAAGAAATGGGATCCTGAAACTCGGGATGAGGACATATGGGCAGACAGTCAGGAAGCGGGGGACAATGAACCTCCAATTTCTGTTGAATCGCTCTTCCTAACAGAACCAGACCTCTTACTCCCATCTGAAGAGATTCTCTAACTTTGCCTGCTAAGGCACCCTTCCCAGTAAAACAATTATCCCTTCCACCTCCATCTAATGAGATTACCCTCAGCTGTGCCTGAAGTGTCTTGTTTGAGTTGTCTCCTGGGGTGGTGTCTGGGGCATTGCCTGGGGTATCACCGTAGGCAGATGTCTTATAAGACACGGCTGAACATCCCACTGCCACTGCCTATTTTTGCTTCTAGACCTATACCTAGACTTCAGTCCCAACAAGCCCCAAAAGGTGAACTATGAAGTGTGACCCAGGAGAAGGTATGCTAAACTCCAAAAGAACTGCTTGATTTTTCTAATACATACATACAGAAACCTGGTGAATATGTGTGGGAATGGCTATTATGGGTGTGGGATAATGGTGCAAGCAACATAAAGGTGGATTAGTCTGAGTTTATTGATATAGACCCAGGAAGCATAGATTCTTCATTCAGTGTTTCAGCTTCAGAGGTTAGAAAAGGATCTCATAGTTTATTTGGTTGGTTTACTGAAGCATGGATTAAGTGGTGGCCTACAATAAATCAAGTGGAAATGGCAGATCTGCCATTGTATACTATAGGAGAAGGTAACCAAAGGCTGAGGGAAACTGGCAGATTAGAATGGATTTATTAGGCTGGACCCACAGACCCACACACGGAGTGCCCAGAGGGCTCTCTTTTTACCATAGCGGTGAGGTACAAATTTGGGAAGCAAGCCTCAGCATTATTGAAGACTTCTGTGGTTGCTATTTTATGTAAGTAAGAGTCCACAGTGAGAACTGCCCTAACTGAATTAAGACACCTAACTACAATGCAGTTGACTGGACCCCGTGGTGGTAGCAGCCAAGTGGTGGCACTCAATCAACAAAGACAAGGTGGGTGTGGTTACCATAACAGACAGTAGAGTCAAAGCAGTAATCAGAATAGTCTGCTCGCATGGATTTATGGCAATGGCTACTTAGTCATAGTGGCCCTGGGAGTGAAAGAGCTCGGAAATGTACATCTCCTGGTACCTAGTGTCTTAGATATCTAGTGCTCCTGTAACAGGAATACCACAAACGGATGACTTTAACAAAGAAAATTATTCCCTCACAGTCCAGGAGGCTCTATAAGTCCAAATTCAGGGTGCCAATTCCAGGGGAAGACTTTTTCTCTCTGTCACTCCTACGAGAAGGTCTTTGTCACCAATCTTCCCCTGGACAAGAAGGTTCTCAGCACAGGGATCCTAGGTCCAAAGGATGCACTGCTCCTGACACTTCTTTCTTGGTGCTACTGAGGTCCCCCTGTCTCTCTGCTCTTTTCTCTTTTATATCTCAAAAGAGACTGACTTAAAACACAACTTAATCTTGTAGATTGAGCCCTGCCTCCTTAACATAACTGCTTCAAATCTTCGCTCATTAACATCATAGAGGTAGGATTTACAATACATTGGAAAATCACACCAGCTGACAAAATGGTGGATAATCGCACAATACTGGGAAGCATGGCCTAGTCAAGCTGATATATACATTTTGGGAAGACAGAGTTTAATCCGTAACACCTAGTATGCAGCTATCGACCTGTTAATGCCTTTTTCTCCATACCTGTCCGGAAGTATCACCAGAAACAGTGTGCCTTCTCTCTGACCTAAGTATATAAGGATCAAATGATATAGAGGAATCTCTGTTACATTTTCTCCATCTTACCGTTATTTGGCCTCATAGGCAGACACAGTCACTTAATTGCACAGCAGAATGAAGAGATTAAAGCCCCAACATTCTTGCCAGTGGACCAGGAAGGTAGCTGCTCAGACATCAGAGAGCCTCAGAGAGACAGAGACCAGGCGGCTCAAGAGAGGGATACCATAAAGTTGTTTTTCATACCCCCCCCACTCCCACAGTTGCATATGCTTTGCTCTGACCCCAAGAAGTAGATCAATCCTTTGAGAACTGCATTATGGGTTAGAACACCAACAAGGTCCCAGACTGAGTGACACTCCCATAGATTACATCCAAATATCACCGCAAAGTCTTCAAAATCTGAACTGACATCTGAGCCACAGCATCCAGAAGTTGGGAAAGAACCTGCAGCCTGAACATAACTGGGTCAAGTGATTGCTAAAACAAACAACATCGACATTTTCTGTAAGATTGAAGTAAGACATAGTCTTGGAATCATAGACAAAAACTTTAAAAAGCTACTTTAACCACGCTCAAAGAAGTAACAGGCACAACTTAGAAAAATAGAAAAATACATAGAAACCATTCACAAATGAAAATTTTAGACAGGAAAAATAGAGATAAAAAATTCACTTGATCAGCGGAATGCTGTTGACAGACAAAAGGATCAATGAGATGAAAATAGTTCAATTGAAAATATCCAATCTGAAAACAGAGGACAAATATTGAAAAAAAAATTAACAGAGCCTAAAAAAAATCCAAAAATATCTAACATTTATTTACTGGAATTCCATAAGGTGTAGAGAAAATATGTGGTGTAGAAAAAAGTATCTGAAGAAATACTGGCTCAACACTTCCCAATTTGTTGAAAGACATAAACTTACAGATTCAAGAAGCTATGCAAACTCCAACAAGTTAAACTCACATAATTTTACGCCCAAATGCCTCACTGCCAATTGTGGAATAACAAGGACCAAGAAAATATCTTCAAAGAAGCTAGAGAGAAAACAACTCATTTCACACAGGAGAAACAATTGGAATGACTCTGTATTCATCATCAGAAGCCATGGAGGCCAAAAGGCTGTGAAAACAACATTTTTTCAACACTGAAAGAAAAGAAACATTAACCCAGTGTTCTATAGGCTGTTATTTCCTTCATGAGTAAAGGAAAAATATTGACATTCTCAGGTGAAGGACGCTTAAGAGAATTCATCGCCACCAGACTTGTTCTAAATGAAACACTAAGGAAGTTCTTCAGGTGGTAGACTTGGAATTTCAGGAATTATGGAAAGCAACGAAGTCGAAAGTACCTTCTGAAGTTTGCCGTTCAGCCAAAGATTAGACAGGTCTATAAAACAAACAATAACACACGTGAAGAAAGTGTTTCTTAGTTCAATCGTGTGTATGAGACCAAAAGTGCAAAACCTGCCCAAAAGCACAGAAAAGAGGGCAGGATGGAACAGGAATCATGGCGGATGGAAACGGGGAACTGGAGCATAGGAGAGGACAATATTGACACATCATGAATATTGCCACCAATGTCACAAAACAATTGTGTATAAATGGCTGAACAAGAAAGTAATTTGCTCTGTAAAGTTTCAAATAAAGCACAATAAAAAATTTTTAAAAAGTGGTAGGTATCTGGGTAAACATATTATGCCAACCCTGATGTCACTGCACAACATGGCACAGGACTCCCCTCTTTGGAAAGACTTTCTAGCCTATTGGAAACACTTTGGAATATACTCTTGGTGGCAAATTAGTATTAGAGAATGGGATTATTTTGAAAATATGAGATGTCTGTACTCATGTCTGGTGAATAAACTGGATAATAACATTTTCAGAGCGAAATGAGATGTTCTAACAGAAAAATAGGCCTGAATTCCCACGTGGGCCATGAGCCTAATCTGAAGGCCTTTCCCAGAGAGGCATTTCAGGCACTTCTAGAGCAGCAGGAGCACTGGGGAATGCATGTATCAACCTCCCCCAGGGCCTTCTCTGAGGAGTAAGTACCTGCTTTAGTACTAAGCTTAAAAAAAAAGCTTAGGGGTTCATAAATAGTCATTCTGCATAAGGTCTTCAGATTCAAGTCTGTAATCCAGCTGGGATTCTGTGTGTGCTGCATCTCTGCATCAAAAGAACATGCTTCTAGATGCAGAATGCCAGGAGAGAGGCTGTTGGGCAGTTGGGGGTGGGGGGTGCTGCGCAGACAGGGGTGCCCAAGGGAGGCACAATATAGTCATTCTGCAGCAGGTCTAGTCATTCTGCATAAGAATTAGAATGCTTCTGTCAATGCATAATAGTTTACATGCAGGACATAAACAAAGTGACTGAAGGACAAAGTCAAATAGTAAACCAAGCCACTCCCTGTCAATCCTTATCTGAGAGGGTCTTCATGAAGACTTCCGGGGATGGAGAAGGACACAGTAAACGCTGATTTATTTTACCTCTTCCTTCCTCAAGAAACAGGAACTGGTGTTAAGATGTCAGGTGTCAAGCCCCAAACTCCTCTTCTGGTCTGGATTTAAGCTGTGTAATAAAACTGGGATCAGGCAATCAGCTGTGAGCAGACAGACCCAGAGTATTCCCAGTGCCCCACATCTTTGAGCTCCAGTGAGATCCTGTTCTTAGTCACTAGATTAGCAGAGGAGCTGAAAGACTGAAATTCAGTGTTTTCAGGCAACTTGGGCTTCAAACAGTCACTTATTGCTAAAATCGTATTTCTCTGTGTTAATTTATGATCCTTAACTCAAATCCGGAGTTTGGAGCTCATTTTGATAACTCGTCATTAGTCTGCATAGACTAGAGTCTGCTCACAGTCAGTGATGACAATGGAGGAAACAAAGTCCCTAGCCCAGAGGAGGGACTGCTCCCCATATTTGGGGCAATGCCCCTGGGAAGCATCGGCGAGGTGCACTTTGGCCTCTGTGGCTTTGCCTTCTGCTCCTGGAATTGCACCCTGGGGGCCTCCATATGCAGACGCAGAGTCCGTGGGTGACCACAACTCCCCCGTTCTGGGTCATCGTCCGGACACACGTTGCGATATGCTTCCTGCCCTCCTTTCCAGCATAAGCGCTGCGATCACAAGTGGCAGAACCAGTTCTCAGGTCCAGACCCTAGACCTTGCCCTCCTTGGCCTTAGGCTTCCCCTAGTCCTGGTGGAACCTGCAAGCCTGGCGGATGCGAGGTTAGCACCCGGCTGGGTGGGCTTGGGCCTGTCTCAAAAGGCTCATGGTGCACGCAGCTTCCTCCTCCTTGGAGCCTGTGGGCTTGCGGTGGGCAGCCCCGCATCTCGTGCCTCCCTCGGGCGCCCTCTCTGAGCAGCAGCTCCCCTCCCCCTCCCCCGCCAACAACCCAACAGTCGCACTGCCTGCTTTCTGCTTCTACAAGCGTGTTCTTTTGATGCACACATGCAGCACACACAGAAGCTCGGTTGGATTACAGACTTGAACCTGAAACGCACAGCTTTAAAACTACTAGACTGGCGGGGGGCGGGGGTATTGGCAGTGAAAAAAGGAAAAAAAAAATAAGAAAGAGAACAATTACAAAAAAAGTATTAGAAGACTATATCCTCACATTATGGACTCAAGAAGGTTGCGGATAAACAACTGCGTAGATAGCATACTGTTGTCTCTTTGCAAATAAGTCTTAAATGAGGGAATTTGGTACCGGGAAGAGTTGCAGAGCCTGACTTTGGGGAAATCTGGGATTGATGAATTGCCTTGCATGAGGCTACAAGCCCTGATAATCAATATTTGAAGATGAGATTCGAGCAACCTAGAACATGCATCAGAATTTTTTCTAAGTAAATTAGCACTAGAAGATGCCTTTAACCACTAAATAAAATGGGTCAGTAGTTCAAGATCTCCCTACAAAGAAAACGGCAGACCTAGATCGTTTCCAGTCAGGTTCCAGCAAACATGCAAGAAACAGTCATTTTAATCTTGTACATAGTCAACAGAGATTAGAAAACCATGAGATACTCCCCTAACTTGATCCTTAAGGCTAGTTTAAAAATGATAACAAATTAGAGAAGGATGGTAGAAGAAGAGTTAGAGGACAAGCACACTCAGTAACTGAGATGCAAAACCCTACGTAAGATGCCAGCAAAGGAAATCCAGCAAAGGATAAACCACGTAACATGCCATGATCAAGGCGGTTTATTGTAGGCATACAAATTTGAGTGAATGTTAAAGATTTAGTAATTTCATTCACCACATGCATAGGTGAAAGAAGAGAAGACATATGCTCACCTCAAGAGATGGGGGCAAAGCAGGTTGATAAAATCCAATCACACGGAGAGATAAGGACTAGGAGCAAATATGGAACAGAAAAGGAGTTCCCGAACGTGGAAAACTACAACTAGCATGATAGTTCATGGTGACGTGTGGGACATTCTCTTTAAAATTAATAAACAATAAAATAAGGGTGCTTCTATCATTACTTTTATTAAACATTGAACACTGGAAGTGTAAGCTAGTACAAAAAGAGAAAAAGTATAACTGCTATTCATAGATTATAGGACTGTCTCCATTGAAAACTGTAGAAAATACTGGAATTAATAGTAATCATAAATAAAAAATAAATTGAAATTTCAATGCATCAGCATCAAGCAGACTCTGTCATAGCTCTTAGGTGAAAGCAAAGGACACTGATAGGGAAAGAGCAGGTTCGGGTGGGCTAGACCAAGGAGGGAAGAAAATTATTCTGCACTGGGCTGAACTTATAAGAACGGGTATGCGTGCTAGTTACCTAGTCCCTCCATAACAAAAAATAACACAACTGGATGGCTTTAAAGAACAGAAATTTATTTTCTCACAGTTTAGCAGGTAGTAGTTCGAATTCAGGGCATGGCTGTAGTGGGAGTTCCTTCCTTGTCTACCTCAGCTTCTAGTAGATGCCAGCAATCATTTGTGTTCCTGGCCTTCTAGAAGCATCTGTCTTCTTTATCTGTCTTCCTTTTCACCTGTTTGTGTCTGTGTGTATTCTGCTCCTTTTATAACTAAGAAGAGTTAGGCTTAGGACCCACCCTGCATTGGTATGACCTCATTCACATAATAAAAGCAGGCCCCCTCTTTCCTAACAAGGTCAGATTTACAGGTACAGGGGTTAGGATTTCCACATACATTTTGGAGGGACACAATTCAATCCCTAACAGTCGACTTACCAGATATTCTGGATTGAGAGTACTCGCATGAACAGCTGAGAGTGGTTCCAATTCTTTGCTACATTCGTTGGCTGAAACTTGTCTCAATGGTCACCCAAAGGAATGCTGGAGCAATTTATTGTGTAGGACCTGGCCAATCATTCCTAATCACGTCCATTGTGTGGAAAAACACACAATCCCATCACCGAAGCCTTGAGAAATTCATGGATAAGAAAAGAATGGTGGTTGGAACCAAGAATTGTTTCATAGCCTAGATAACATGGTGTAGGTGTTAGATATTCACATGGAGATGTCAGGTAATAAAACTTCACCCCACATGGGGATGTCAAGGATAATACCAACAGCTAATGTTCATTGAGTACCTACACTGGTGCCAGGCACTCCTGTGCTTTTCCTTTCATGTTTGCTTTTCATGATGGCCATATGAGGAATGTATCATTATAATGCATAAAGAGGTCAATACAGAGAGTTAGGCTGACATTTGAATATATGAGTCTGGACCCAGGAGGAGTTTGAATGGATGGAGGTATAAACCTCACGTCCTTAGCTACAAATAGCAGTAAACTCCCTGAGGCATCCTAGAGGGAGGGTGTCAATAGAGCGAGGAGTAGGCACCAAGCCCAAGGGTACTCTGGTGTCTAGAAGCCTGCCAGGTGAACAGCAGCCAACAAGCCTCTCTGAAGTCCAGTGTGGTTCCTGGAGGGTTGTCTGTCCTTGCTCTCAGATGCATTTCCCCAGTGCTCCTCCCCCCTGCACTGGGTTGTCCCCTTCATGACGACAGGGACACTATGTACCTTTCACCACTGTATCCGCATAACATAGACTATTTCTGGCCCATGGAATATACTGACTGAATGAAAAATAAACAAACGATAAGGACGTAAAATCCTTCGTAGTTGATACCTTGGAATACATTAAGGGGCTTAATGAGTAAGAGGGAGAAAAACTGATCAGGGCTGCTTCTGAGACCATCTCTTAGGCGTAAAGAGTGTTAAACAATAATTAAACAAAGAGATTTAATGGCAGAGATGTATGTTAAAAAGATGTTTAAGTATAGGTTGAAGTTACTAGAAACATGCACATTTATTATTGCAACTATAGTCAAATCGTTAAAAAACATATACTACATGCACACAGAATATTATAAAGTAATTTAATGCCCTCATTAAAAAAAAACAAAAAAAATTTATCATGAGAAAAGACTAATGATGAATGAAAATACCAGGATACAATATCCGTGTTAATATACATAAATGTGTGTGCTAATACACACATAAAACCAGTTGCCACTGAGTCAGTTCTGATTCATGATGACACCAGTGTGCCAGAGTAGAACTGTACTCCACAGGGGTTTCAGTGGCTGAGTTTTCGGAAGTAGGCTGCCAGACCTCTCTTTCACAGCAATTCTGGGTGGACCCGAACTCCAACTTTCTGTCAGCAGCTCAAGATATTAACCATTTAAATCAACCAGAGACTCTAACACACATACATGTCAATATAAGTAAGATAACAGACATATCGGAACGTTAATAATTTATTCTATGCATTACGTATGTTTTCTTGTTATTTATTGCATACTTTCCCATTGCTTCCAAGTTTTTGAGGAATAGAATGTACTTCTGGAAAAATTCATGAGAAATTTTTAAGTAATGAAATAATTAACAGAAACAGAATGAGTAAATCTGTGGCGAGGCAGCCCATGAACCCAAGATTATAGTAACACTGGTATGAAAAGGAGAATTGTGGAGTCCTGAAGCTCAGTGGTCCCATGCATCCATCAGGAAAGAGGGAAGAGCAAATAAACAAGGAGAAAATACAGTGAGCCAGAGGAGTGGGAGCCCTCTGTTGTGGGCACAGTTTTCTCATGAAACTTTAGATGGGCACAATGGGTGGGATTATCCACTTCCATCATACAAACATTTTTATTACCCTTGATTTTAACGGAACTATGTTATAAAAACAAATGATAAAATAAAGTATAATAAAAGAATAAATCTCATCAGTGGACTACTATCATTTTCCCCAGCCACTGATTTTTTTACTGAGGAGGGCAGGAGACACACATGGGAAAGAAGATGGAGCAGTGTGAAGACTCATGCTAAGTGAGGAGGGGAGTGTTTCTGAGACAGGCCTTAGCTGCTACCACCTAGGGTGCACGACCAGCTGTGCACAACCAACTGGAAGAAATGGCACATTATTTCTGAGACCTACTCTAGCTCATAACAAATTATGCATAACATGGGGAAGAATGAGAATTCCAGGACACTTAACTGTTCTCATGAGAAACCTATACATAGAACAAGAGGCAGTCATCTAAACGGAGCAAGGAATATAGCATGGTTTAAAGTCAAGAAAGGTGTACATCAGCGTTGTATCCTTTCACCATATGTATTCAATCTGTATGCTGAGCAAATAATCCGAGAAGCTGGACTGTATGAGAAGAATAAGGCATCAGGATTGGAGGAAGACTCATTAATAACCTCAGATATGCAGATGATACAATCTCCCTTGCTGAAAGTGAAGAGGCCTTAAAGCATTTACTGATGAAGATCAAAGACTACAGAATAACAGCCTAACAACTGGACCAATAAGCAACATCATGATAAACAGAGAAAATGTCGACGTCATTAAGGGCCTCATTTTACTTTGATCCGCAATAAACACCCACGGAAGCAGCAGTCAAGAAATCAAACGACACACTGCATTGGACAAATCTGCTGCAAGAGACCTCTTTAAAGTGTTCAAAAGCACAGATGTCACCTTGAAAAGTAATGTGCCCCTGACTCAAGCCATGGTGTTTTCAGTCGCCTCATACGCACATGAAAGGTGGGCAATGAATAAGGAAGACTAAAGAAAAACTGAAGGCATTGAATTAAGGGGTTGGCAAAGAATATTGAATATACCACAGACTGCCAAAAGAATGAACAAATCTGTCATGAAAGAAGTACAGCCAGAATATTCCTGAGAAGCAAGAATGGCAAGGCTTCATCTCACATATTTTGGACATGTTGTCAGGAGAGATCAGTCCCTGGAGAAGCAGGTCATACTTGGTAACAAGTGGCCACAACAATGGGCTCAAACATAACAACGACTGTGAAGGTGACAATAGGTAGTTTAACATACAATTTGACCCATATGAATTAAAATTTAAACAATTATTTCATCCCTTTTTGTAGCGGTTTTAGAATATACAATTAAAATAAATGTAAATAATTATTAGAAAAAATCTCTGAACATAAAATTTAATTTTTTTAAGTCACTGCTCCATACCCCAAATCTAAATGGCTTGATATAAAGCACTGGTCTTTGTGATTCACAAAAAGCAGGTACCAATTCCTGAACAAGAACTGAAGTGACAGGAGAAACTCCTCATGCTGTTATAGCCCTGAGTATGGGCCCTAATCCAATAATCTGTCCTCATTAATTCCTTTTCATTTCATCTCTGTGAAAGGGGAGGGAGAAGGTGAGAGAGGGTTACATGTGCCTATTCTGTTCTTTAGCATCTAGTTCACTGCCAGGAACAAGTATTCATAAGAGTCTACAAAACATTAAAGTACAAATAAGGAGGAAAACCTCCTAGTGTATATATGTATTAGGTGGCACAAAGAGTTAAGTGCTCAGCTACTAACTGAAAGGTTGGCAGTTTAAATCCACTCAGAGTTGCCTTGGAAGAAAGGCCTGGCAATCTACCTCCAAATGGTCACAGCTATTGAAGACCGTATGGAGGGCAGTCCTACTCTGAAAACTCACGGGGTCGTCATGAGTGAAAATCTACACAATGGCAACTGGATTGGTAATCTATATATGGCATAAATGTTGGGAAAATTAGTTTCTGAACATATACACGGCATATAGAATACACTGTACATTTAGTATTATGTGCCAAAACCCACTGTCATCAAGTCGATTCTAACTCATAGTGACCCCAAAGGACAGAGTAAAACTGCCGCATAGGGTTTCCAAGGCTCTAAGTCTTCACTGAAGCAGACTGCCACATCTGTCTCCTACAGAGAGGCTGGTGGGTTTGAACCACTGACCTTTCAGTTAGCAGCCAAGTTCTTTAACCACAGAGCCACTAGGGCTCACTGCTGTCATGTACAGTGATTACATAAGCAAATTCTGAAACAAACTCCCTGGGTTTAAATCCTAACTCAGTTTATCAGCTGGGTGATCTGGGCACGTTACTTTACCTCTCACTGCCTTAGTTTCCCATTTCTAAAATGGATCTTATGCAAAAGGTTGTCACGCAGGTTAAATAAAACACACAAGGCACTTAGAAAAAGGCCTTACACACAGAATGAACACAATAAATGTTAGTTTTCATAATTATTAAGGGAATACAAACAAACGGTTAGGTTGAAGGAACTTCCACTGAGAAAGAGTTGAGTTCCAAAATTCATGTGTAAAGTCATTTACATCAACTGTTAAAGTTGTATGTTTAGATTCAAGTGATTACTGAGGTATGTTATGATCTTGAACAGAGTTCTGGGGACTATACAGGCTGACTCTGCATGCCCTTCTCCTGCACATCCATTCCATCTCCCTTGGAGCCCAGACATCATGTTATCAATTAAACCCCTCCCACACTGGTGGTGTACTGTTTAAGAGCTATGGCTGCTAACCAAAAGGTCATCAGTTCAAATCCACCAGGCGCCCCTTGGAAAGTCTATGGCACAGTTCTGCTCTGCCCTATTGGGCCGCTACGAGTTGGAATAGACTCAGTGGCAATGGGTTTTTAATGGGTATGAGTTAACTGTTCAGTGCTTAAAGACGTACCAAAAGCAACCACTAACACAAAAGTATAGTAAAAGTTCTTATTTTAGAATAGCAAAACCTTTTTCTAACACAGTGGTGAATTAGGGTGGGCTGTGGATCAAGAGGAGCCCTGGTGGCATAGTGGTTAAGAGCTCAGCTGCTAATCAAAAGGTCAGCAGTTCGAATCCACCAACTAGTCCTTGGAAACTCTATGGGGTAGTTCTACTCTATGCTATAGGGTCTCTGTGAGTTCAAATCAACTAGGGTCTCTACGGGTTGGAATCAACTTGATGGTGACAAGTTTGGTTTGGTGGGTGTCATGGATTGAATTATGACCCTAAAAAACGTGTGTCTCAACTTGGTTAGGCCATGATTCCCACTATTGTGTAGTTGACGTCCATTCTGTGATTGTAATTTTACTTTAAGAGGATTAGGGTGGGATTGTAACACCACCCTCACTCAGGCACGTTTCCCTGTGGTGTGACCTGCACCACCTTTTATCTCTCCAGACATAAAAGGAAAGGGAAGCAAGCGGAGAGTTGGGGGCCTCATACTATCAAGAAAGCAGCACCAGGAGCACAGCATGCCCTCTGGACCCAGGGTCCCTGCACCTGAGAAGCTCCTTGACCATGGGAAGGCTAAGGACAAGGACCTTCTTCCAGAGCCGAAAGAGAGAGAAAGCTTTCCTTTAGAGCTGATGCCTTGAATTTGGACTATTAGCCTACTTTAATGTGAGGTATTAAATTTCTCTCAGTTAAAGCCATCCACTCATGGTATTTCTGTTATGGCAGCATTAGATGATGAAGACAGTGGGTCAAGGTGGAAGGAGTGGATGAAGGACAAAAAAAGAAAAACGGACAACAAGAGAAATATAAGAATTCAGAGAACTGTGAAAATTTAATTCCTGAATATACTTTCTTTCTCCTCCCTATAACTGTAAGGACTTTTCTCATATACAGCATATATAAGTAAATCCTTGCAATATTTAAAACACTTAGATTTTTGTAAAACTCATTCTCTGAAAACTCATGGTGGCCCCATTAATTTGTGGCTTAAAAACAACTCAGAACTAAAAAGAAGCATAAATAAATAAATAAAGGCACTGCTGTCATTTGCGGGTGATGTTCTTTTCCTGCTATCCACAACCCACACACTCGGGAGTTAATTTTCCAGGGTCAGCATTCATAGACCATCCTCTTTCTATTACCACCACCCCACCACCCTTAATTATTTAGAAAAGGCAGGGCCAGTCAGTGTTCCAAACATCAAGTTTTCTCTCCAAAATGCCAACTCGCACTTGGGGAGCAGGCTACATTCTCAGCTATCAGCACTTCCACTAGCCCCTGCAGATAAGGAACATGTCTCCACTTAACTGTTCATCGTAATAATAATAAAAAAAAAAAATGTAAAAACCTGTTTCTTCAAACAAAACAAAACAGGCATTTCCCTATTACCCACCCACCCCACTCTCCCACACCCAGTGCTCCCCCACCACACACACACTCAAATATTTCATACCAAGGGTATGTCCCAAGCACGGGGTCTGGCTCCGCTTTTCTTTTACAGCCCTTGGAGGCCTCTGGAGAAACCATACTTTTGGTTGGCAATTCCCTGAACCCTGCCTATTCAAGCTGGCACTTATTCAAAAAGGCAGGTGAGTCTTCAAGTCAGGTTTTTAAAAGGAATTTAAGAGGAATCAGGTGATATGCCTACTCACCCTCAAGTTTCTCAAAGGTAATAATTTCTTGAGATGTTTACAATGTCTCAACTATGGGTTAATTAAATCCCTTAGGATGGTGGGCATGGGAAAATCCTCCATCTCAATGCCCCCCATTTTGAAAAAAAATAGGAGAAATCTCCAAAATTACAAATTTGAATTTCTACATATTTGATTGAACTAAGGAGTAAGTTCCTCACGTGTGTTATTCTTGGTCTGAGCCCTGGTGGTGCAGTGGTTAAGAGCTCAGCTACTAACCAAAAGGTCTGCTGTTTGAATCCACCAGCCGCTCCTTAGAAACCCTGTGGGGTAGTTCTACTCCATCCTATAGGGTTGCTAAGAGTCAGAATCCACTGGATGGCAATTGGTTTGTTTGTTTTTCAATCTTTGGCTGAAAGGTGGACTTTGTTATCAATTTATTAAATCAACGGGTAATTTGCTGGATATTTCTCATACAGGAACTTATGATGTCTTCAAATCCAGCCAATCAGGTTTAGGGAGAGAGAAACTTCTCTACCTTAGCCTCCCTGCCACTCCCACACCTTTTTCATTGATTTCCATGCCCTGTTTAAGTAACATCACTCATCACTTCTCACTGTCTAGGTTATTTGAGCTAATTCAGGGCAGTCAATTCCACCTGAGCCCTAGGATACCCTCATTTACATACTCTGCCCTGTTGTTCCTTCACCAATGGCTGACCTCACATCTCCCCTTGAATGTCTACTAGGCATCTCAGACTTAATGTGGTTCAAATAAAATTCTTGCTCCAAGTGTCTTATTTACCTCCCAGTCTTCCTTATCTAAGCAAATGTTCTCACTATCCTCTGGGTTGTTCAGGACAAAAACCTAGGAATCATCCTTGATTTCTCTCCTTTATTCAAATCTTGCATCCAATCCATTGACACATATTCTGGACTCTTGGCTCTACCTTAAAATAAATCCTGACTCTATCCACTTCTCACTACCTCCACCTTACAGCCACCATCATCTCTTGGTTAAAACTGGACTCCATGCCACTGATCTTCCCTCTTACAGTCTACATAACAGCATCATTTCAGCGGCTTCTCATGGCGATTAGGAAAAATTCCCAAATGCTTCCCATGGTCTTTCATGATGCGGGGCTTGCCCACCATACTAACAGTCCTCCCTCGGTTCACTCCACACTCGCCATGACTTATTTCCTGAGCTTCCTCAAACATGCCAAAACACTTGGTTATTTAAGGGCCTCAGAAACAACTCTTTCCTTTATTGGCAATATCCTCCCTCCAGAACTTCATACAGCTATTCTCTCCTTGGATATAGGTCAGTTATCTTCTCAAATATCCTGCTCCCATAAGCCTTTACTGACTATTAATCTAAAACAGCTCACCCTACTCATTCCCTCACATGCAACTCTGTCTTATTTTCAAAATATTTAGCTCTCCTTGACATTTTTTGTTAATTATTACCTGTAAATTTATTTTTTCTGGTGGAGAATGTATGCAGCAAAACATACACCAACTCAACAGTTTCTACCTGTACAATTTAATGACATCGGTTACATTCAAGTTGTGCAACCATTCTTGTCCTCCTTTTCTCAGTTGTTCCTCCATCATTAACATAAACCCACTGCTCCTTAAGGTTCCTATCTAATCTTTTCAGTAGCTGTTGTCAATCTGATGCCATGTAGACAGTTCTTAAAAGAGCATATGCTCAAGGTAGACCACTTTTATTAGTTAAGTAAGCTAATGTTCTGGAGCCCTCGTGGCACAGCGGTTAAGTGATACGGTAGCCAAGCAAAAGAAGAGCAGTTTGAATCCACCACCTGCACCTTGGAAACCCTATGCGGCAGTGCTATTCTGTCCTACAGGGTCTCTGAGTCAGAATCAACTCAACAGCAACAGTTGGGTTTTTTCTTTTTTATACTTCGGTTTTAAGATAATTCAAGGGAATGCTTTTGGTGTAACGTTTAAAGATTATCTCACGGCAATAGTTTCAGGAGTTCATTCACCCTCAATGGCTCCAAAAAGTCTAGGGTTCATGAGAATTTGAAATTCTATTCTGCATTTTCCCCCTTTTGATCAGGGCTTTGCTATGGACTCTTTGATCAAAATGTTCAGCGACAGGAGCCGGGAACCTTCTGGTTCTTCTGGTCTCGTGGCATGCTAGATGTTCTTTTAAAAAACATGAGTGGATGCTGAAGGTTATCAAATACTTATTTTATTACACCTATTAATATAATCACATTTATTTTTCCTGTACCTATGGCAAATTGTACTGATTCATTTTTGAATGTTAAACTAACCTTGAATTCTTGGGATAGACCCAACTTGGTCATAATATAATCTTCTTTACAGTATTGCTGGATTTGTTTTGCCTATTTATTTTCATATTTTACATCTATGTTCATCAGTGACATTGGCCTGTAATTTTCCCATCTTGTGCTGCTCTTGTCAGGTTTTGGTATCAATATTCATTCTACAAGCTTTATAAAATGAGTTTGGGTATATATTTCCTTTTATATTGAAGAATTTGTGAAATATTTCTTGAATATTTGGCAGAATTTGCAGGAAAAGCCATCTGACATGAAGTTTCCTTTTTGAGAATAGTTTGAGCTCTAATTCAATTCTATTAACAGTTGTGGAATTACTTTTGCTTCCTGTTTCTTCCTGAATCATTGTTATTAACTTACATGGTAGGATACGTTTGCCTACTTTACCTAAATTTGCAAATTTATTGGCTAATATGGTTCATAACATTCTCACATTATCTTTATGTTCTGCAAGATCTGTAGTCATTTTCTTTCTAATTCCTGATATTCGTTGTTTATACCTTCATTCTTTTTCACTTCATCAGTCTTGCCTAAAGTTTGTCAATTTTACTAGCATTTTCTAAGAATCAACTTTAGTCTTTGTTGATCGTCCGTTGCATGTATTCAATCATTAATAGAAACAAAAATTCCTATGTTTGTTTCTGGTTTTTACCCAACATTTTGAATGGATGTTTAACTCACTTATTTTTCAAGATTTGTTCTTTCCAATTATATTTTTAAGGCTATAAGTTTCCTGTATTATATTGTCTGTACTGCACAAATTTTTACGTGCACTATGTTCATAATTGTTCACTTCAAAAGGTATTCTAATTTTCATCATGATGTCTTCTTGATTCATACTATTTTAAAATATCCAAGGACATGGAGATTTTGTATTTTCTCTTTCTAAGATGGTTTTTATTTTAATTTTGGTGTACTTACATAGTATCCTCTATATTATTGCAGACTCTTGAAATTTGTTGAGACTTGCTTTATAACACAGTATATAGTCCGTTTTTATAAACACTATGTATTTTGTGCATGAGATGAATGTATATTCTTTAGTGGTTAGATAATGCACACACATACACATATATCAATTTGGTATTTTTATACATGTTAAATCTTCTGTATCGTTGATAATTTATGGACTTCTATGTTTCTGAGGGGTGTGTTAAAAATCTATTACGAAGCATGATGTCAAAAGGAGCCCCAGTAGTGCAGTGGTTAAGCACTCAGCTGTTAAACCTTTTGATTTGATCCACCAACTACTCCATAGGAGAAAGATATGACCGTTTCCTGTCATAAAGATTACAGCCTTAGAAACCCTTTGGAGAAGTTCTACTCCATCTTATAGTCACTATGAGTCAGAATTGACTCAACAGCACACAAGAGAAAATGTATGATGTGATGGAAACTGAGGAGTACGAAGCTCAAAGAATTGGTCCTAACTCCAGGGTCAAAGGATGAAGGACAGAGAAAACAGCAGAGACGTCCAAAAGCTTGGAAAAAAGGAGGCTGAGAGGACAATGGTTGGTGGTTTAAGGGCTTTGAAGGGCTACCACATATACTGAGGAATCTGGAGTGCAATGTTCTTGCCTAAGGATGAAGACATGCTCATAAAGATCCTGACAAAGCTTTAGGCTTGCACCTCTGGTTGATCTTTGGGCTCCATGGGGGCAGGAAGTGAAGGCTAAGGCAGAGTTTTAGGCACTCTTGCTTAGCATTGAAAGAACGCCCCAGTTCAGAGCCAATCTGCAAAGACTGGGATAATGTTCCTTTTCCTTTTTGGCTACAAGCATTTAAAGAAAGCACTGTCAGGTCAAGAACTGACTGCTGAGATAACAGAACAGAACTTCAGTGTCCACACATGAGAAGACATACAATCTTTGCAGAAATAGTTTGGAAACATCACTATGCAAATGGATAACTGGCCCTCAACAATTAAAAAAAAAAAAGCAAACCCAAATGCCTGGAGGGAATCTGATTTCCAGAGTTACATTATAATATTTAAGATATGCAGTTTGCAACACACTATTTTAAGTCATAAAAAGAAAAAGAAAAGGATGGTTCATTTGTTAAGAAGAAAGAAAGAAGAGAAATGAACAGAAAGCATCCCTAAGGAAACACAGATATTGGGATTACTAGACAAAGATTTTAAAACAATTGTCTTAAGTTTCCTGAAAGAGCTAAAGAAACCACAGACAAAAAAAAAAAGGAAACCAAGAGAAGAATGTATGAACAAGTAGAAAATATTAATAAAGAAATATTATCAAAAGAACCAAATAGAAATTATAGAGCTGAAAAGTAGAAGAGCTGAAATAAAAATTTCATTAGAGGAGCTCAACAGCAGATTTGAGCAAGAAAGCAGGAAAATGTAAACTTGAAAAAGCACAACTGAAATTGTTCTAACTGAGGAGCATAAAGGAAAAAGAATGAAGAAAATGAACAGAGCCTAAGGGACCTGCGGGACAACATCAAGCATACCAATATACTCATCAAGGGAGTTCCAGAAAGGAAAGAAAGATGAAAGGACAGAAAGAATATTTGAAAATGTAATGACTGGAAGTTTCCCAAATGTCATCTAGATATCCAAGAAGCTCAATAAACTCAATGGACAATAAATACATAGATATCCACAGAGAGATATAATCAAAATGTCAAAAGACGAACACAGAAACTTGAAAGTGGCAAGAGATAAGTGACTCCTAATGTACAAACAAGAGAGTCTCAACAAGTTTAACTGGTGATTTTTCATCAGAAACCATTGAGATGAGAAAATAGTGGGATGATGTATTTAAGATACTGGAAAAAAAATACAGAAACAAAAGTATGAACCAAGATGTCAATATCTAGCAAAACTATCTTTCAAAAATGAAGGCGAAATTAAGACATGCCCAGATATACAAAACCTGAGGGAGTGTGTTAGTAGCAGAACTGCCTTATGAGAAATGCTACAGGGAATCATTCTGGCTGGCACGGAAGGACACTAGACAGTAACTTGAAGCCATAAAAAGAAACAAAGACTCCGTAAAGGTAACTGCTTAGATAAAACAAAGTCAGTAATATTTTTATATCACGCCTCTTTTTTTTCATATATGATTTAAAGCACGAATGCATAAAAATACTTACACATCTCTCTTAATGGACACACAATGTATAAAGATGCAATTTTTGTACCAGCAACGTAAGTAGGGGAGGTAACTGAGCTGAATAAAAGCAGAATTTTGTATACTGTTGAAGCTAAATTTGTATTAATTAAAAGAAGATTGTTATAAATATAAGATATCAATTGTAATCCTCATGGTCACCACTAAGAAGTTAAAAAATATAAGGAAAGGAAATAAGGAGAGGATCAAAATTGTACACGTGAAAAAAATCCGTCAAACACAAACGTGGACAGTAGTGAAGAAAATGAGCAACAAAATACATATATGACCTACTACAAAGTAGAAGATATAAGTCCTTCCTTATCATTAATCGCTTTAAATATAAATAGATTAAATTCACAATTGGGATCATTAAAGTTGTGTGTCAACTTTGTTGGACCATGATTCTCAGTGCTTTGGCAGTTATGATGCAGTTTAGCAGTCGTATAATGATGCAATCATTTCCGTACCTCCATGATGGGATCTGCTGTGAGTAGCCAATCAGATGTAAGGGAGTTTCCTCGGGGGTGTGGACTGCATCCAATATAAGTGGCCTTTCTGGCAAGGCTCTTGAGCTTTTGTTCACTCTGAATCCTGCAGCTGGCTCCTCTTCATCTGACCTCAAGTTTTTGGGACTTGAACCTTCAGCTTACCTTCCAACTTTGGGATTCACCAGCCTCTGCAGTCTGTGAGCCACGGCCTGCCAGCTTACCTGCCGATGTTGAGATTTGTCACCCTTTGCAGCCTGTGAGGCACAGACCTGTTGTATGACCTGCAGATCTTGAGTTCTGCAGTCCCTGCATCTATGTGAGTCAGGAGAAGCCACAAGCCTGATCCATGGACTTGAGACTTACCAGGCTCTACAGCCTCGTGAGCCATTTCCTTGATATAAATCTATCTCTCTCTCCCTCTCCCTATCTATCCATCCATCCATCCATCCATCCATCCATCCATCCATCCATCCATCTATCTATCTATCTATCTATCTATACACCTCACTGGTTTTGCTTCTCTAGAGAACCCAGCCTAAGATACCAATTAAAAGACAAACATTGGCAGAATGAATAAAAAAATCATTCAATTGCTATCAAGCTGATCTGACTCATGGTGACCCCTCCCCCCATATGTGTCAGAGTAGTACTGACACACAAGTGTGTCAGTTCAATGGCTAATTTTTCAAAAGTAGACCGCCAAGCCTTTCTTCCGAAGTGACTCTGGGTGGACTCAAACCTCCAGCATTTTGGTTAGCAGCTGAATGCATTAACCGTTTGCACCTCCCAAGGACTACAACATATATCTATGTTTATTTCTGTATTACTTGTCTTTATACTATACATACACACATACACACACACACAGACATCCATGAGTGGCTCATACAGATGCTTTGGACTTCAACTAGTAGGGCTCTATTAATTATTGATAGAAAAGTACTGATATCAATTGCAAATGCTTATTTGTCCATTTCCCCTTTCAGATTTATTAATGTCTGTATTTTGGAGCCCTGGTGTTAAATACATACACATTTACGATTGTTGTATCTTTTTGGAGAATTGAACCTTTATTATGTTATGTCCCTACTTATCCCTAATTTATACTCCTTTTCCTGAAGTATAATTTGTCTGATATTAATATAGCTACTGCAGTAGAACTGGATAATTTTCAACCATTTCAAGAGGTAGCATAAGATCAAGAACTGATGGTATAAAAGGAAGAAATCGAAGCTGCATTGAAGGCATTGGTGAAAAAACTATCCACTCTCCACCATCTTCACTAACTCTGACACCAACTGTCCCTCACACAGCACTCCCTACTTCTCTGCTGGGTTCAGTAATTCATTGCAACGGCCACACAGAGCTCATAATCCATATTCATGATTATGGGGTTTATTAGGGAAGTAACAAGTATAACTCAGGCTCAAAGACACTCAGAATACAGTTCTTCTATCAGGACAGCCTCTTCCCTCCTGTGCTCATAGGCGTGCCTCTGCCTGGCCTTGGGCCTCTCTCCAAAGGCACTCAGCTTTCCTTCTCCATGGGCCATCATCTCCTATAGCCGGGTCCCTGTTGCTTGGTCTCTCCTGCCATGGCATCTTACCGTCTTCAGGGTTACAGTTTCCTCTCTCTATCTCAGTCTCCTGCTTCTAGGAGCTTCTCAGTGCAGGGATCTCAGGTCCATAATATATGCTCAGCTCCTGGCTGTTCTTCCTTGATGGGAGTTGAATCCTCCTCTTTGCTCTGGAACTGGTGCTCTTTGAAGGGAAAACTAAACAATCCCCTTGGTGAGCCACAATTATCCTATCACACAGTCCTGCCCAAGCACCGGGGTGAATGTTATAAGACCATGGCTAGAAAGGCCACACAAAGTAAACAATCACATCACAGTACCTTGGACTCATTTTTCAAGTGAAGTATCAAAAATCCGATACGAACAGATTGGTAAAGAACATAATCAACACCAAGAACATTTTCATAATTATGTTTTCTGTATTTGGAAGAAATCTATAGCACTATTCTTATTTTGCCCATTCACAGGAATCACAGAGATTAGTGGTAGATATCGCAGTACCAGAAAACTCCCTGGTGAAACAGTCTGTGAGCAGTCTTACAAACACGGATATTCCACCAGAGTCAAAAGAATGACGTTACATTAATCATCAAAGAGAACATTTCAAGATCTAGCCTGAAGTACAATGTTGTCACTGATAGGCTAATATCCATACACTTACAAGGAAGACCAGTTTATATGACTATTCAAATTTATGCACCAACCACTAATGCCAAAGACAAAGAAATTGAAGATTTTAAACAACTTCTGCAGCCTGAGATTGATCAAACATGCAATCAAGATGCATTGATAATTACTGGTCATTAGAATGTTAAAGTTGGAAACGAGGAAAAGTAGTTGGAAAACACAGCATTGCTGATAGAAATGATGCCAGAAATCTCATGAAAGAAGTTTGCAAGACCAGTGACTCATCCACTGCAAATATTTTTTTTCACCAACATAAACGGCAGCTATACACGTGGACTTTACCAGATGGAATACACAGGAATCAAACTGACTACATCTGTGGAAAGAGAAGATGGGAAAACTCATATCATCAGTCAGAACAAGGCCAGGGATCGATTGTGAAACAGACTGTCAATTGCTCATATGGGAGTTCAAGTTGAAACTGAAGAAAAGTAGAATAAGTCAAAAAGGGCCAAAGTACGACCTTGAGTACATCTCACCTGTATTTAGAGACCACCTCAAGAATACATTTTACATGTTAAACACTAACGACTGAAGACCACGTGAGTTGTGCAATGACATCAAGGACATCACACATGAAGAAAGCAAGAGGTCCTTTAAAAGACAGGAAAGAAAGAAAAGACCAAAACGGATGTCAGAAGAGACTCTGAACCTTGCTCTTGAATGTCGGGTAGCTAAAGTGAAAGGAAGAAATGACGAAGTAATAGAGCTGAAAGAAGATTTCAAAGGGTGGCTTGAGAAGAAAAAGTATTATAACGACATGTGTAAAGATCTGGAGATGGATAACCAAAACGGAAGAACACACTCAGCATTTCTCAAGCTGAAAGAACTGAAGAAAAAATTCAACCCTTGAGTTGCAATACTGAAGGATTCTACGGGTATAATATTAAATGACGCAGGAAGCATCAAAAGAAGATGAAAGTAATACCCACAGTCACTATACCAAAAAGAATTGGTCGACCTTCAACCATTTCAGGAAGTACCGTATGATCAGAAACCGATGGTACTGAAGGAAGAAGTCCATGCTGCACTGAAGGAATTGGTGAGAAAAAAAAGCCTCCGAGAATTGACGGAATACCAACTGAGATGTTTCACCAAATGGATGCAGCACTGGAATCGCTCACTTGTCTAATCCCAAGAAATTTGGAATACAGCTACCTGGCCTACGAACTGGCAAGGATCCATATTTACGCCTATTCCTATGAAAGGTGATCCAACCAAATGTGGAAATTATCAAACAATATCATTAATATCACATGCAAGTAATATTCTGCTAAAAATCATTCAAAAGCAGCTGCAGCAGTACATTGACAGGGAACTGCCAGAAATTTAAGCAGGATTCAGAAGAGGACATGGAAGGAGGGATATCACAGCTGATGTCATATCGATTCTGGCTGAAAGCAGAGAATACCAGAAAGATGTTTACCTGTGTTTTATTGACTATGCAAAGGCATTTGACTGCTTGGGTCATAACAAATTATGGATAACATCGCGAAGAGTGGGAATTCCAGAACACTTAATTGTGCTGATGAGGAACCTGATCAAGAGGTAGACGTTCAAACAGAAAAAAGTGATACTGCGTGGTTTAAAGTCAGGAAAGGTGTGTGTCAGGGTTGTATCCTTTCACGATACTTATTTAATCTGCAAATAATCTGAGAAGCTAGACTATACGAAGAACACGACATCAGGATTGGAGGAAGACTCATTAACAACCCGCATTTTACAGATGACACAACCCTGCTTGCTAAAAGATAAGAGGGCTTGAAGCACTTTCTGATGAAGATCAAAGACCGCGGCCTTCAGTATAGATTGTACCTCAACATGAAGAAAACAAAAATCCTCACAACTGGGCCAATGAGCAACATCATGATAAATGGAGAAAAGATTGAGGTTGTCAAGGATTTCATTTTATTTGGATCCACAATCAACACCCATGGAAACAGCAATTAAGAAATCAAAAGATGCACTGCATTAGGCAAATCGGCGGCAAAAGACCTCTAAAGTGTTGAAAAGCAAAGACATCACCTTGAAAACGAAGATGCAACTGATCCAAGCCACAGTGTTTTCAGTGGCCTCGTATGTGTGGGAAAGCTGGCTGATGAATAAGGAAGACCGTAGAAGAATTGATGCCTTTTAATTGTCGTGTTGGTGAAGAATTCTGAATATACCATGAACTGCCAAAAGCACAAAAAAATCTATCTTGAAAGAAGTATGTACCCGAATGTACCCTAGCCTAGAAGCAAAGATGGCTAGACTACATCCTACATACTTTGGACCTGTTTTCAGGAGGAATTAGTCCATGGAGAAGGATATCATGTACTATTTCTTTGGACTATCTAAGACCTGAAGAACAAAATCTCATGGTCCAAATTAACGTTTTTACTTACTAATTTTCAAATGTAGCCCTGGTGGAACAGTGGTTAAGAGCTTGGCTGAAACTAAAAGGTTTCAACCAGCCTCTCCTTAGAAGCCCTGCTGTGCAGTTCTATTCTGCCCAATAGGGTCACTGTTAGTTAAAATTTAATCCACAGCAATGAGTTATTTAATTTTCAAATATAAATTTTTTGTGTTAATGTCTAAATTCTAAAGTAAATTTTATTTTATAAACTACCTGTTTTATAAATTTATTTTCTATTATTCAAATTTATTGTTATGGTAGAATCAAACTTAAAAAGTGACATAATTTTATATCCAGGCAAAATGAAATGCCAATAACTAAGTGGAGTGCAAAAATGGAAGCCTGCAGAAGATAAAATGATTTGTGAATCCCTAAAGACAATTCCAAAATTCCTTTTTAGAATGTAATAAATCAGAACAGACTTCTTCCACTAAAGGTACATGCTTAATGGGTGGGAATCATCCTACTAGTACCACTAGTGCTGAAATTAACGATGGCAATACAAATAAGAGAATTTGTTCCAAATTCTGCATCCATTTCTTGCTGTAGTAAAAAAAAAAAAATTAGTAATGATCTAGAAAGTGAAACTAAGAATATTAAATTGTCACATCTGCAGACCCCATAAATAACAAAAATGCAGATCCTGCCTTGTGGAATAATTTTCTTCCAACGAAGTAAATTACTGGATCAAAAGAGGCCCAAGTGATTGTCAACATCACAGTTGTCCACTTGTAAATTTGTGTTGAAAATTCCTGGACGGTAAACAAAGTTCTGTAGCCAGAATTTCTTCTAGAGTGCAAAGTTAATGATGAAAATTATAAGAGGGAGTGGCTACTGCAATCTCCATCAGTCAGCTCTGTGTATTGTTTTGTTTGCAAACCTAGTAACCAAACAAACAAACCCGTCATCCTCATTTAATTCTTGAATTGTTACAGATGAATTTAGCAATTGGTGCAAATTGAATAGGATCGGTAAACATGAAAATAGTTCAATTCACAAAGATTATGTTATCATATTTAAACCAAACACACTGTTCTGGCTTAATTTATGAAGTGGAATCACAAATTAATAAACATCAGTATTGAAAGGCCATTTTGTAATGTGTCATTGTTGTCATAACAATCACCGAATGGGGACTATCTTCGTGAAAAAGAAATGAAGTCTTTGGGTCCCCACGAAATGGAAAATTTTAAAGTTGACTTCAACTTGTTGCTCATTTGATCTATTTTTAGCAAGTCACATCTCAAAACACGGTAACACAGGAAAGGGCAATCCATCCTATAATTCTAAAATAATGTGTAAAAAATTTATAATTTTGATAAGTGATGAAATTCAATCAACTATTTTCAGTGAAATAAGTATAGCTCGATATTTCATTTTGTCTGTGGATTCCACTTCTGAGCCTTCTCATACAGGCCAGCTAAGGATTGTTTAAAGATCCGTATCTCCAACAGATAGAAAACCTGTGTGGTGATTTATCACATTTACTAGCTTAAAAAATCTAAAAAATCATACTGGTAAAGACATTGCAAAGCAAGTGTTTCACTAATTATGTGAAGTTTGCAAAATTGATTTTTCTAAGTGCAGAGACCAATCCTATGACAATGCTGCCATTACGTCACTGCATTATAAAGGCATGCGACAGAAAATTCTGGAATGAAATTAATATGCCATTTTCATACCAAGGTGCTGCACATTCACTTAATTTTGTAGGATGTATCACAATAGATTTTTTTTGTCCAAAACCAATTGATGTTTTTTCGAATATTCAGTTACTTTACAAATTTTTTGCCACCTCTACTCACTGATGAGCTGTTCTTAAAACATATTCAGGCAATGACTGAACATTAAAATGTCATGCTATAGCAACAAGTACAATTCTAGGTGCCACACAGAATATTGCTGAAGACCAGATACAGAAAGGAAACACCAAAACAGAAGCTAAAATCATCGCTGCCTTAGTCATCTAGTGCTGCCACAACAGATACCGTAAGTGGATGGCTTTAACAAAGAGAAATTTATTTTCTCACAGTCTAGTAGGTTACAAGTCCAAATTCAGGACGTCAGCTCCAGGGGAAGGCTTTCTCTTTCTGTTGATTCTGGAAGAAGGTCCTTGTCCTCCATCTTCCCATGGTCAAGGAGCTTCTCAGGTGCAGGGACCCCGGGTCCAAAGGACATGTTCTGCTCTTGGTAGTATGAGGTCCCCAACTCTCTATCCTTTCATCTCCTGAGAGATAAAAGGTGGTGCAAGCCACACCCTAGGGAAACTCCCTGTATCTCGGATCAGGGAGGTGTTAAAATCCCACCCTAATCCTCTCAACATAAAATTACCATCACAAAATGGAGGACAACCTCACATGGCCTATCCAAGTTGATACACACATTTTGGGGGGACATAATTCAATCCATGACATTCTACCCTTTGGCCCCCCCCAAATCACATTCTTGCAAATGGAAAACATATTCGTCCCATCACAAACCAAAACCAAACCCACTGCCATCCAGTCGATTCTGACTCATAGCGACCCTATAGGACTGAGTAGAACTTCCCCATAGAGCTTCCAAGGAGCACCTGGCAGATTCGAACTGCCAACCTTTCGGTTAGCAGCCGTAGCACTTAACCACTATGCCACCAGGGTTTCCTCATCCCATCATAGCATAGAAAAAAGTCTTAAATCAAGTCCAAGTCCAAAATTCAAAAATCCCTCTTCATCTGTGAAATCTAGGACACAAGTTATCTGCTTCCAAAGGTACAATGGCATAAAAGGCACAAGCTAGACATTTCCATTACAAACTGAAGAAACTTGAGGGAAAGAAGGCATAACATGCACCAAGCGAGTCAGGAGAACACATCGCGTTAGCCCTCAAAGACATTGCAAACCAAGTGTTTCACTAATTAGGTGAAGTTTGCAAAATTGATTTTTCGAAGTGCAGAGACCAATCCTATGACAATGCTGGGAAATGTCACTGCATTATAAAGGCATGCAACAGAAAATTCTGGAATGTAATGAATATGCCATTTTCATACCAAGGTGCTGCATATTCACTTAATTTTGTAGGATGTATCACAATGGATTTTTGTCAAAAAAAAAGATTTTTTTCTTCTATTCAGATATTTTACAAATTTTTTGCCATCTCTATTCACCGATGAGCTGTTCATAGGCAATGATCAGCATTAAAATGTCTTTTTAATACCCACTGGGAAGCACATGCTAGAGCAACGAGCTCAATCCTGGACTCACACACTCAGATTCTAGGTGCCATAGAGAATATTGCTGAAGACCAGTCACAAAAAGGAGATACCAGAACAGAAGCTTAAAACGTCGCCAACAAAATGGAAACACAGCCCATATATTTATGTTTGTTATGTATAATAATATATTCCATCATTTTCATTTGACGAGTCAATTCTCCAAGATTCAGAAGTAAATTTATAGACATGCATAGATCTCTACCAGCTATTAACAAGATATTTACATAAGAGAATATTTTGAAAACACAATAAAACAAATACTGCCAAATACTGATTATCAAGCAGTTTATTGTTGCAGAAGCATTAAAAGAAACAAGTAAATGACAGAAATGCTCCAGAAGTACTGAGGGCCAGAGATCAATTTCACATAACCACCATCATTGACACACTTGAACCTTCCATGAAATGAAGGGTGATGATGTATGAAGTTCTTTCTGATATTTTTTCCCTTCTTAATGTGAATATAACTGATGAAGAATTCCTGAAGGTACCCAATAAATTAGCACAGGCTTATCCTGATGAGGAAACCCTGGTGGCACAGTGGGTAAGTGCTACGACTGCTAACCAAGAGGACGGCAGTTCAAATCCACCAGGCGCTCCTTGGAAACTCTATCGGGCAGTTCTACTCTGTCCTATAGGGGCGGGATGAGTCAGATTCGACTCGACGGCAGTGGGTTTGGTTTTTATCCTGATGACTTAAGATAAACCTTTATGGAGAAGTGCTACAATTTCATTCTTATGTTAGAATTAAGTTTAGAGATTCAAGACAAATTTTACTCATATAGGCGTGTAAACCAAAAAACCAAACCCACTACTGGTGAATTGATTTCAACACATAGCAACGCTATAGGACAGAGTAGAATTGCCCCCATAGGGTTTCCATGGAGCAGCTAATGTATTCGAACTGCCAAGCTTTTGGTTAGCAGCTGAGTTCTTAACCACTGCACCACCAATGCTCCAAATATACTCTGGCCCAGTAGTTCAAATGCAACAGCCGCTCCTTGAAAACCCTATGAGGCAGTTCTACTCTGACCTATAGGGTCATTATGCATCAGAATCGACTCCAACTCAACGGGTTTGTTCTGCCTACTGCCTCATCCCTATTTCATTTTCTCAGAGATAAGTTTCTCTGATAGGGTCAGATTCAGGAATGTGATGAAAAATGTCTCTTGTAGGAGGTGGGGCCAAGATGGCAGAGTAGTCAGATGCTTTGTGTAGCCCCTCTTATAACAAAGACCCGGAGAAGTAAATCGATTATATGTGACAATCTAGGAGCCCTGATCATCAAAGGTGAAGTTACAGAATTGGACTTAGTGGCAGGGGGAAGGGGACATGGTTCAGAAGCAGTGAGAGGTTGACAGACCGGACCCGGCAGAAACCAGTACCCTGCAGGCCGGATTGGATGGCACGTGCGGTGAGGCAAGCAGTGACGCTCAGGACATGTTTTTCACATCAGAAGAGACCGAGTGGTGGAAAGTCTACACAAGCCTCCATAAGCAGTGAAAAGCAGTGCTAAGTTGGCAAAAGATAAGTACATGCATTTAAAATGCCACACAAATCAAAAATCATCCCCTTTGGGAAGAACATCTCTCCCATTTACCTGCTTCCTCCCTCTCTGTTTTTAGTCTTGGACCAGCTTCAGCTATTTCTGGGTCCCCTGGGCCAGAAGTAGGAACTATCACATGCCCTGGAGCAGGAACAAACAACAAAAAATAATCTGCCAGCTTCCCTAAGCCAGGAACTCTGGGAAGGCACAGACATAAGAGGTCCAAGGACTCTGAATGCCTTTCACCCTTGCATAGACCTGTGTGGGCCCATTTCAACAGCATAGGCCCTTGTTAGCACACTACGACAGGGTATATACCTGAAGCCTATTTTCAACTCTATCAGCTATAAAGTAGAGTGGCAGATTTGTGATATTTGACAATGTTCTGCCAATTAAGCAGGGTCCTCACCTACCCACATCAGTGACCTGAGGGTTGGTGGCTCCATCCATGCCACCTAGCCACCCAATTCAGGAGTCCAGGAATAAGTGGTGAATCCCAGTCCTTACAACCAACAGCATTGGGTGCCCATGGTCTGGCTGCAAAACCCACCCACCTATGTGCTCTAGGGAACAGGGACATGCTTTCCTCCCAGACACTCAAGGGCAGTCATTCCCCCCACAGTAGCCAGACACCTGTACCTACACCAATCAACCCTGTCTATGTAGGACTGTAGGTGAGAGCCCACACCACACACTTGGTGACCAACCACCTGGACACCTGAGCTGAATGCATACAAGAAAAGTAAAATGGCTCCTAGGCTCACATACCTAGTAACAGCTCTGATCACCTGGTGACAGGATGGAAGAGCTTCAAAGGTGCCAATAATCAAACTAGCTCACCCAAGAAGCCTATTTGGGCATATCAATATAAAACAAGACGCTAGGACACAGTACACCAAAAAAAAAAAACAAACAAACCCAGTGCCGTCAAGTAGATTCCGACTCAGTAAGCAAGCATAAAATAAATGAATATAATAACTCATTGATGGCTCAGAGACAAGTGTAAATATCAAATCACATAAAGAGGCAGACAGGGTGCAGGACCAAGATGGCTCACTAGGTAGAAGCTTCTGCTTATCCCTCTTGAAACAAAGACTCGAAAAAAACAAGTGAATCAATTACATAAAGGACAATCTACAAACCCTGACCATCAAACACGGAACTAAGGAGTTGACCTGAGTGACACGGGAGTGAAAAGCCACACTGCAGCAGGGACCGCTTCCGGAGCCAGTGTCGCACGCTGCAGCCTAGAGCCCTCATGGTTCCCTGGTGCCAGAGTGGTGGGGCTGATTGTAGCTTACTGAGACAGGGAAGCACGGATGTAGGCCTAACCCTCAGGACCAACCTCGGAGGGGACCCAGACAGCACACGCAGGCTCCACACAGACGCGGCTGACAGGGAAATGAAAAACCACGGGGAAGCAGCGACTGGTTTTGGAGCCTGGAGTGCAGCGTCCCAGAAAGGAAACCTTGGTGCTGGGCTTGGGACTAAGTGTGGGGGAGCTGATTGTGGCTTCCTGAGAAGGTGTGAGCATGGATGCAGCCCTAACCCTCTGTGACAGTCTCACCAGGGATCCAGCCAGCACACACAAGCTACACAATGCTCTGGAATCTCAGAAAAAACAGTCCTCACCAAACAACATAAGTAACTTTGTATATTTTGCCAGGCTACTCTCACCTCTCATTGCCCCAGCCAGCTTCATTAACACTGGAATTCCCCGTGCCAGAGAGTGAAGTGCACTGCTGGATTTTTTTTCTTCTTTCTTTTCTAACCCATTCTCCTGGCCTGAGAAAAGCAGCATTTAACAATCAAAGAAAAAATCCTTCCCTGACTTCCCTAAACTGGAATAACAATACAGAATCAGCTCCATCCAGGCATTAACAGACCCATAGTCTTTGGCTTTCACCCTACAGGTAACTAGGTGGCTATTATAATGCAAAGGCAATTCTGATAGAGATCTGACCATAATTGTTTTAGCTGGGCAGTGGAAAGGCAAGTTTTGGAGGTCAGATACCTCTGTACCTATTAAACAGAGCCCTCACTGATCCACACCAGCGAAAAGAGGGCTGAGACTCCACCCACACCACCTAGCCACCTGCTAGAGGGGTCTGAGAATAGTGACGTCTACCCAAGCATTGGGTGCCTAAGATACAGCTGCAGAGCCCACCCACCAGAGTGCTCTAGAGAATAGAGCCACACCTACCTCACTGACACTTGAAGGAAGGCTGTCAGCATCCTGCCCTCCTTGAAATGTGACCCCCTGACACTAATAGAGACTGGTGCATACAACCATCACCACTACTCCTCTAAGATAATACGTGAGAGCCTACACCACACACTAGGTGACCAGCTATCAGGACACCTGAGCTGATTGTATTCAAGAATAGTGAATGGACTCATATGCTTATATACCTGTTAACAGCTCAGGCAAGCTGGTAACAGGACGTAAGTGATTCAAAAGCTACAGCAATCAAGATACCACAATCTAGTAGCCCATCTGGGTGTACTGTAACAAAACAAAACAAGAAGATAAGACACAGTGATCAAATATAAAAGAAAACATTACAATATCTTATAGATTGGTCAGAGACAGGAGTCAACATCAAATCACATGAAGAGGCAGACCATGATTGCTTCTACAAACCCCCAAATCAAAGAATCAAAATCATTCCCGGATGTAGATACAGTCCTAGAATTGCCAAATGTAGAATATAAAAAAATTATATACAGAATGCTTCAAGACATCAGGGATGACCTCACAAATGAAATATGGCAATCTACAGAAAAAGCCAAGGAACACACGGATAAAGCAGTTGAAGAAATCCAAAAGATTATTCAAGAACATAGTGAAAAAATTAATAAGCTGTAAGAATCCATAGAGACACAGCATTCAGAAATCCAAAAGTTTAACAATAAAGTCACAGAATCAGACAGTTCAATAGGAAGTCAGAGTCGGGGAGCTGGAGGACAAGACAATTGACACAAATATAGTTGAAGAAAAATCAGAGAAAAGAATTTAAAACTATGAAGAAACCCTAAGAATCATGGGGGACTCTATCAAGAATAATTTGCGTGTGATAAACATAACGACTCAGCAAAATAAATTCAACTACTATAAAAAGGAGGAACACACATTCTACAAAGAAAAACTCAGCACAAAAAAGTAAATGGAAAAATGAAATTGTCAAAAACAGGTATCAAAATGACAGCACTAAACTCATACTTATCTAATTACACTTAATATAAATGGACTAAATTCACCAAAAAAGAGACAGAAAGTTGCAAACTGGATAAAAAAACACCATCAGTCTGTATGCTGCATAAAAGAGACACACCTTAGACTTGGAGACACAAATAAACTAAAACTGAAAGGATGGATAAAAATATATCAAGCAAACAACAATCAAAAAAGAGCAGGAGAGGCAATATTAATTTCTGACAAAATAGACTTTAAAGTTAAATCCACCACAAAGGATAAAGAAAGACACTACATATGATTAAAGGGACAATTTACCGGGAAGATATAACCATATTAAATATTTATGCACCCAATGATAGGGCCACAACATTCATAAAACAAACGTTAACAGAATTAAAAAGTGAGATAGACACCTCCACAATTATGGTAGGAGACTTCAACACAAGCCTCTCGGTGAAGGGTAGGAAATGTAGTAAGAAGCTCAATAGAGACACGGAAGATCTAAGTGCTACAATTAAACAACTTCACTTCATAGACTTATACAGAACACTCCACCCAACAGCTGCAAACTATAATTTCTTTTCTAGTGCACATGAAACATTCTCTAGAATAGATCACATATTAGGTCATAAAACAAGCCTTTGCAGAACGCAAAACATTGAAATATTACAAAACATCTTCTCTGAATGAAAGACCATAAAAGTAAAAATCAATAACAGAAAAACCAGGGAAAAGAAATCAAATGCTTGGAAACTGCACAATACCCTGCTCAAAAAAGACTGGGTTATGGAAGACCTTAAGGAGGGAATAAAGAAATTCACAGAATTCAACGAGACTGAAAACACTTCCTATGAAAACCTTTGGGACATGGTGAAAGCAGTGCTCAGAGGTCAATTTATATCAATAAAGGCACACATATTAAAGAAGAGCCAAAATGAAAGAACTGTCGCTATAACTAGAACAAACAGAAAGACAGCAACAAAAGAAACTATCAGGCACCAGAAGAAAGCAAAAAATAAAAACTACAGCAAAATTAAATGAATTAGAGAACAGAAAAACAATTGAAAGAGTTAACAAGGCCAAAAACTGCTTCTTTGAAAAAATTAACAAAATTGATAAACCATTGGCCAGACTGACTAAAGAAATACAGGAAAAGAAACCAATAATCTGAATAAGAAATGGGATGGTCCACATCACAACAGATCCAACTGAAATTAAAACAATCATATCAGATTACTACAAAAAAATCGTACTCTGGCAAATTTGAAAACCTAGAAAAAATGGATGAATTCCTAGGAAAACACTACCTATCTAAACTAACACAAACTGAAGTAGAACAACTAAATAAACCCATAACGGAAAAAGAGATTGAAAAGGTAATCAAAACACTCCCAAGAAAAAACAGCCCTGGCCCTGACAGCTTCACTGCAAAGTTCTACCAAACTTTCAGGGAAGACTTACCACTACTACTGAAGGTATTTCAAAGCATAGAAAAGAATGGAATACTACCTAACTCCTTCTATGAAGCCAGCATAACCCCGATACCAAAACCAGCTAAAGACAACACACAAAAAGAAAATTACAGACCTATATCCCTCATGAACATAGAGGCAAAAATCCTCAAGAAAATTCTAGCCAATAGAATTCAACAACATATCAAAAAAATAATCAACCATAACCAAGTAGGATTTATACCAGGTATGCAAGGTTGGTTCAATATTAGAAAAACAATTACTATAATCCACCACAGGAAAAAAAAGGACAAGAACCACATAATTTTATCAATGGATACAGAAAAGATTAGAACTGCCCCGTAGAGTTTCCAAGGAGTGCCTGGTGGATTCGAACTGCAGACCTTTGGTTAGCACCGGTGGCTCCTAACCACTACACCATCAGGGTTTCCAACCAAACAACAGATATGTGAAACCTTAACTCTGGTGAAGGAAGAGACGGTACACAAGACTGGGGAATCAACCTCAGCCTCATTCTAACCCTAAACATAACCCTAAACCACTTGTGCCCTAGCCTAGTAACCCCAGCCCTAACCGCAACCACCTAAAACCTATACCCCTCAACCTAACTCCCAAACCTCTAACCCCCAAACCTGAACCCCTAACACCAAACCCTAACCCCTAACCCTAATCCTCTAACCCTTCTGCATCTCTGGGCCTCTCGACTCTCCGTCTGTTTTCTCCCTCCAAATCCTAACACTCAGTGGAATTTTGAAGTTTCAGCTGTGCTTTGCTTCTTGTTGTCTCCACCGGTCCCATCAAGGCACTGCATCATTTGCTCTGCTTCACTATTGAGTTCCAAAACCATGGCTTAGAATTGCCTGACACTGAACTTCAGTGATTCGGCACAAGGGGGCGAGAGGGCGCGCGCACCGCCGGTTCTGTTCTGCCCACCAGGCCCTCCGAGCATGGGAACCTCCTGGACCTAAGCCGGGACCGACCTGGGTACCGCTCCAGTGGCGATAGCAGAAGCTTTTCTTTCCGAGGGACCCAACGCCCCAGGGTGCTCTCTCAATACTCCCATTAATGCTATGATTATCCTGACCCACTCCTTCTGAGCAACCTAGTGGGTCCTCGACCAGGCCCAGCCTTCAGGACCCGCAACCCCCTGCTGTGGTCACGTAGAGGAACCTGCAGGGCCGCTCCCTCCCCGCCCAAGCTCTGCCCCTCCATACCCTGATGCCCTGCAGGCCTCTACTAGGTTCCCGCCCAGAGGAGAGTTGTCGCCCTGCACGGGGTGGGGGGACACGAGTGAACATTCGGAAACCACCCCCCAGGCACGAAGCCCACTGCCCGACTGCCCGTATTGAGACCACGTGAGCAGCGCTGCCCCGCCGACTGGAGCCTGCAGGGCATCACTCACGTTTGTCAGCTTCTCACCGCCCTCTGGGCTCGGGGTCCCAGAGCAGCCAATCCCCCCGGGGCGGCGGGCGGTCCGTCCACAGGGGCTGGAAGATCGGGTTGGTGCGCATGGCTGGAGCGCTTAAAACCCTTAGAAACCCTCATAAACCGTCAGCTCCAGACCTTCAAATGTCAGCCTGAGAGACACCTAATACCCAACCTAAAAAAAAAAACCACACCTGTTGGCCATCGAGTCAATTCTGACTCATAGCGACCCTATAGGACAGAGTAGAACTGCCCCACAGAGTTTCCAAGGAGCGCCTGGTGGATTCAAACTGCCAACCTTTTGGCTAGCAGCCTTAGCACTTAACCACTATGCCACCAGGGTAACCCACTGAACCCACTGCCACCAGGGTAGAGGCTCCAAATCCCGCCAGTTTGAGGAACACTCAAATCCCCTCAGCACCAGAGACCGCGTCCACAGCGACTGGTACACAGCGCCGCACAAACGTTTAAGTTAACAAACAACATGGTTGCTCAGGACCCCTTCCTGCTACCCCCACCCCCGCCACCCAGTGGGGAGCGGGACCCGGCATCCACACTGTTAACACACACTGAATCGCTGCTGCTTCCACAAGGAGTAGGGTCCCCGCGCTGCTCCACAGGTTCCCAGGACCCCTTCCTTTCCCAGTGGGGCCCGGGCCGCGCCAATGCCCCAGCCCCGAGAGTAGACCAGCCGGGCGTGGGCGCGGGCGCGGGGTGCCTCAGCCTCCCAGGCACAGCGCCCAAAACAGTAAGGGGCAGCGGGGCCTTGGGCGGGGGATCGCTCTCTCCCCTGTCCCTGGCACCCTACGGAGTCTGGTGGGGGTGGGACGACGAATGGGGGCGAGTGCCCCGCCCTCAGTCTGGAGTCTCACCGCCCCCGGGCGAACTCTGGGCCTTGGTTTCCCCTCTGGCACAGGGAGCAGGTGGGGGGCGGGGGGGGCAGGAGCCCATCCCCCAGCTTGGCCCGCAAACCCGCCCCGGGCAGAGTAGAGACCTTGGCGCAGCCCTGGACACGGCCTTTCTCCCCAAGCCCTTCAAGCCCCCAGGCCCGAGGGCACTCCGCAGCTGGATCCCGCGGCTGGACTCCCACCCCCGCCCCCCGCAAATCCATGGGGATGCAAATTTCGCAGACCAGCTGTGTCTCCCGGGCCAGAGGCTCCCTCTCGCAGCCCTTAGAGTGGCTGCGTCCGCCCGGCCCCGCGCCGCGTCCGCCCCTGGGGATCACTCGGGACGGGGTACGCCGGAGGGGGCGATGCGAGCTGCTAACCCAACGTCCGGACTCTCCAACCTCTGGAGCCCCCGGGATGCTGGCACTGGGAACCGCCCTCCTGGCGCCTTCCCTCCACACCTTTGAGGGGCCGGGCTTGTTCAGTCTGGGAGCGGGTCCCTCCACCCACCTGCCGGAGTTTCATACCTTTCAGAAAACACGCACGGAAAGCAGCAGGAACAGCATCCTCTCTAAGGCGCGCCATCCGGCCCGGGCCCCTCACCACCCATCCCAGCGCTTCTGGGAGTAACTGGCTGGACGGCGAGGAACATGGCTGCCGGCCCCCCCCAGCGGCCCGGGTGGGGGGCGGGCATGGGGGGGTTGGGCCTCCAGAGGGGAGGGTGGGGTCTAGAAGCAAGGACAACGCCAAGGTGTGAGGGGTGAGGAGACGGGAGACGTCAGGAGAGGGCCCTATCGCGCGAAGGTTAAGTGCTTGGCTAACTGAAAGGTGGGCCGTTGGAACCCACCAGCTCAGGGGTTGAAAAGATCTGGAGATGGGCTCCCATAAAGATTCTAACCAAACAAAATCCCAAACCAGTTGCTGTTGAATCAATTCTGACTCAGAGTAGAACTGCCCCACAGGGTTTCTGAGGCTATAAGTCTTTACAGAAGCAGACTGCCATGTCTTTCTGCAAAGAACCAACTGGTGGATTCAAACTGTCCACCCTTTGGTTAGCAGCCGAGCTCTTAACCACGGGTGCCACCAGGGCTGCGCCATAAAGACTGCAACCTAGGAAACCTTGTGAGGCAGTTCTAAGTTGTCATACAGGGTTGATATGAGTTAGAATCTCTTGATGGCACACAACCATGATTGTACTATGAAAAATTCCTCCAGGTATCTGTCTACATGACCCCTGAAGCACACATGCATGCGTGCTATCAAAGCAGTGCGGCCAAAGACAGGAAACTGGAATAGAGACATTATAGAGTGGACAGTGAAAAGTGATTTCTGAGGGGCGTGCAGCTCAAGTGGAGGAAGTAGCATACAACTAAATGCCCTTCTACTTCTATTGTTCAATAGTCTTGAGAAAGAATGTGTCCCAGGAATTAACTGTAGCCCAGGAGAACTTGAAGACAGCAAATACAGAGGATCAGTCAGGATGCTTCTGCAGTGGTCAGGGTGAGGAGTGATGGTGGTAGTGCAGGTGGGAACAGTGGGCAGGCTTGAGGTGTAATCTGGAGCGTGAGCTGCCAAGAATTGCTGGTGGATCAGATGTATGGGATGAGGGGAATGGAGAATCAAAGGTGACTTCTAGAATTCAGGCTACCATGAGAGCATGGTCACCAGAGCCATCCTCTACCACGTGGAAAACCATGGAGGAACAAACTTGAGAAAATGAGCAAAAGATTTTTTCTGGACATGTTAGATTTAGATGTCTGAGTTCGTCCAAGTGTGGAGAACAGTTCCCACCTGTAGATACCACTCTGAGGTACAGTAGTTTTCTGGGTTCTAAGTATTTGGAGATCATCAGCCTATAGCTGATTTGAAAGCCACTGGTGGTGCGATGATTATGCACTTGGGTGCTACCAAAAGGTCTGCAGTTTGAATCTACCAGTCGCTCCTTGGAAACCCTGTGGGGAAGCTCTACTCTGTCCTATAGGGTCCCTATGAGTCAGAATCCACTCGACAGCGACTTTTTTGTTTTGTTTTAATACTAAGCTCAGAAAAGTTGTGTGTCAGGGTTGTATTTTTTCACAATACTTATTCAAGCAGTTCGAATCTACCAGCCACTCCTTGGAAGCCCTATGGGTCAATTCTACTCTGTCCTTTAGGGTCGCTATGAGATAGAATTGACCCAACAGCAAAGGACTTAGAACTTGGACTTAGAGGAGCCCTTTCTTTGTCAAAGCTGAAAGTTTTACTTCATACATTTTAAAAACTGCCATGTCTCGTGCTACACGGCTACCCTTACAGGAGCATTTTTGGTGCTAACTTGACTTGTTCTTGGTGAAGGGCTCTGTATTCATTTTCTAGGGCTGCCGTAGTAAATTACCAAAAACTCAGTGTCTTTAAAAAAACATATAATCCATACAGTCCAAGAAGCTGGATCATATGAAGAAGAAGGGGCACCAGGATTGGAGGAAGACTCATTAACAGCCTAGACATGCAGATGACACAACCTTGCTTACTGAAAGTGAAGAGGACTTGAAGCACTTACTGATGAGGATCAAAGACTTCAGCCTTCAGTATGGATTACACTTCAACATAAAGAAAACAAAAATCCTCACAACTGGAACAATAAAAAAATCACAATAAAGAGAGAAAATACTGAAGTCATCAAGGATTTCATTTTACTTGGATCCATAATCACCACCCATGGAAGCACACTTCGAGAAATCAAATGACATATTTTTTGGGCAAATCTGCTACAAAAGACCTCTTTAAAGTGTTAAAAATCAAAGATGTCACTTTGAGGACTAAGGTGTGCCTGAACCAAGCCATGGTATTTTCAATCGCCTCATATGCAGCTAGAGCTGGACAATGAATAAGGAAGACAAAAGAACTGAAACTTGAGTTATGTTGTTGGTGAAGAATAATGAATATGCCATGGACTGCTAGAAGAATGAACACACCTGTCTTGGAAGAAGTACAGCCAGAATGCTCCTTAGAAAGTTAGGTAGCAAGACTTGGTCTCACGTATTCTGGACATATTATCAGGAGGGATCAGTCCCTGGAAAAACACATCCTGCTTGGTAAAGCAGACGGTCAGTGAAAAAGACAAAGATCCTCAATGAGACAGATTGAGACAGTGGCTGCAACACTGGGCTCAAACATTGCGATGAGAAAGGCCCAGGGCTGGGCACTGTTTCGTTCTGTTGTACACAGGGTCGCTATGAGTTGGAACTGACCCAACAGCACCTAACAACAACATCATAAACTCACTAGATCTCCTGGGGATATAATGTCACATTCACTGTAGAATAGATAGAGATTCTTTGTTTGTTTGTTTACCATATTTACTATGACTTACATTTGATAACTTCCACAATCTGTTGGATCGCCTTTCTTTGGAACGGACACAAACATGCATCTCTTGCAGCCTGTTGGCCAGGTAGCTAGCTTCCAAATTTCTTTGCATAGTGGAGTGAGCATCTACAGTGCTGCGTCTGTTTGTTGAAACAACTCAGTGGGTATTCTGTCAGCTCCTGGAGCCTTGTTTTTCGCCAGTGCCTTCAGTGTAGCTTGGACTTCTTGCTTCACTACTACCAGTTCTTCATCATATGCCACCTCATGAAACGACTGAAAGTCGACCATTTCTTTTGGTACTGTGACTCTGTGTATTCTTTCCGTCTTTTGTGTGTCTGTGCTTTAAGTGAAACTTTACAAATCAAGTCAGTCTCTCATACAAAAATTTGTATACAGCTTGCTATGTACTCCTAGTTCCTCTCCCACTAATGAGACAGCACACTCCTTCTCTCAGCCCTGTATTCCCTGTGTCCATTCAGCCACTTTCTGTCCCCCTCTGCCTTCTCATCTCCCCTCCAAACGGGAGCTTCCCATGTAGTCTCATGTGTCCACTTGAGACAAGAAGGTCACTCCTCACCACTATCATTTTCTATCCTATAATCCAGTCCAATCCCTGTCTGAAGAGTTGGCTTTGGGAATGGTTCCAGTCTTCGGCCAACAGAAGGTCTGGGGACCGTGACCTCCAGGGTTCCTCTAGTCTCAGTCAGATCATTAAGTCTGATTTTTTTATGACACCTTGAGGTCTGCATCTCACTGCTCTCGTGCTCCGTCAGGGATGCTCTGTTTCGTTCCCTGTCGGGGCAGTCTTCGGTTGTAGACGGGCACCATCTAGTTCTTCTGGTCTCAGGCTGATGTAGTCTTGGATTTACGTGGCCATTTCTGTCTTTCGGACTCATAATTACCTTGTATCTCTGGTGTTCTTTATTCTCCTTGCTCCAGGTGGGTTGAGACCAATTGATGCACCTTAGATGGCCGCTTGATAGTGTTTTTAAGACTGCAGACGCCACTCACCAAAGTGGGATGCAAAGTGTTTTCTTAATAAATTTTATTATGTCAATTAACCTAGATGTCCCCTGAAAACATGGTCCCCCAACTGCTGCCCCTGCTCCTCTGGCCTTTGGAGCATTTGGTTTATTCAGGAAACTGCTTTTCATTTAGTCCAGTTATGCTAACCTCTCCTTTATTGTATGTTGTCTTTCCCTTCACCTAAAATAGTTCTTGTCTACTATCTAAATTTGCGAATATCCTTCTCCCTCCCTTTCTCCCCACCCTCATAACCATCAAAGAATATTTTCTTCTCTGTTTAAACTATTTCTTGAGTTCTTATAATAGTGGTCTCATACAATATTTGTCCTTTTGCAACTGACTAATTTCACTCAGCATAATGCCCTCCTGATTTCTCCAAGCTATGAAATATTTCACGGATTCATCATTGTTGTTGATCTGTGTGAAGTATTCCATCTTGTGAATGTACCACAATTTATTTATCCATTCATCTGTTGATGGGCACCTTGGTTACTTCCATCTTTCTGCTATTGTAAACAGTGCTGCAATGAACATGGTTGTGCATATATCTGTTCATATAAAGGCTCTTATTTCTCTAAGATATATTCCAAGGAGTGGGATTGCCATATCCTATGGTAGTTCTATTTCTAGCTTTTTAAGGAAGTGCCAGATTGATTTTCAAAGTGGCTGCACCATTTTAAATTCCCACCAGCAGTGAATAAGTGTTCCAGGCTCTCTACAACCTCTCCAACATTTATTATTTTGTGATTTGGGATTAATGGCAGCCTTGCTGGAGTGAGATGGTATCTCATTGTAGTTTTGATTTACATTTCTCTAATGGCTAATGATTGTGAGCATTTCCTCATGTATCTGTTACCTGCCTGAATGTCTTCTTCGTTGAAGTGGCTGTTCCTATCCTTTGCCCATTTTTAAAATGGGTTATTTGCCTTTTTGTTGTTGAGTTTTTGCAATATCATGTAGATTTTAGAGATCAGATGCTGATCAGAAATGTTATAGCTAAAAACTGTTTCCCAGTGTGTCGGTAATCAGTTCACTCTTCTGGTGAAGACTTTGGATGAGCATAAGTGTTTGACTTTTAGGAGTTATCTAATTTTTCTTTGGGTGCTTGTACATTGTTAGTAATGTTTTTTGTACTGTTTATGCTATGTATTGGGCTCCTAGTGTTGTCCCTGTTTTTTCTTCCATGATTTTTATCATTTTAGATTTCATATTTAGGTCTTTGATCCATTCTCAGTTAGTTTTTGTGCATAGTGTGAGGTATGGATCTTGTTTCATTTTTTTGTGGAGGGATACCCAGTTATGCCAGCACCATTTGTTAAAGAGGCTATCTTTCCCCCATTTAACTGACTTTGAGCCTTTATCAAATATCAGCTAATAAGTGAATGGATTTATGTCTGGAATCTCAATCCTGTTCCATTGGTCTATGTGTCTGCTGCTGTACAGGTACCAGGCTGTTTTCACTATTATGGCGGTATAATAAGTTCTAAAATCAGGTAATGTGACGCCTCCCACTTTGTTCTTCTTTTTCAGTAATGCTTTATTTTTCTGGGGCCTCTTTCCCTTCCATATGAAGTTGGTGATTTGTTTCTCCATCACATTAAAAAATGTCCTTGGAATTTGGATTGGAATTGCAGCATATCTATAGATCGCTTTCAGTAGAAGAGACATTTTTACAATGTTCAGTGTTCCTATCTATGATCAAGGTATGCTTGTCCACTTATGTAAGTCTCTTTTGATTTCTTGTAGTAGTGTCTTGTAGTTTTGTTTGTATAGGTCTTTTATGTCTCTGGTTACAATTATTCCTAGTATTTTATCTTCTTGGGGGCTACCGTAAATGGTATTGATTTGGTGATTTCCTCTTTGATGTTCTTTTTGTTGGTGTAGAGGAATCCGACTGATTTTTGTATGTTCATCTTGTATCCTGATACTCACCTGAACTCTTCTATTAGTTTCAGTAGTTTTCCTGAGGATTCTTTAGGGTTTTCTCTGTATAAGATCATGTCATCTGCAAATAGAGATACTTTTATTTCTTCTTTACCAATCTGGATGCCCTTTATTTCTTTATCTGATATAATTGCTCTGGAGAGGACCTCCAGCACACTGTTGAACAAGAGTCGTGATAAAGGGCATCCTTGTCTGGTTCCCGATCTCAGGGAATGCTTTCAGACTCTCTCCATTAAGGGTGATGTTGGCTGTTGGCTTTATATAAATGCCCTTTATTGTGTTGAGGAATTTTCCTTCTATTCCTATTTACTGAGAGTTTTTATCATGAATGGGTGTTGGACTTTGTCAAATGCCTTTTCTGCATCAATTGATAAGATCATGTGGTTCTTGTCCTTTGTTTTACCTATATGGTGGATTACTTTGATTGTTCTTCTAATGTTGAACCATCCCTGCATACCTAGTATGAATCCCACGTGGTCATGGTGAATTATTTTTTTGATATGTTATTGAATTCTATTGGGTAGAATTTTGTTGAGGATTTTTGCATCTAAGTTCATGAGGAATATAGGTGTTTAATTTTTTTGTGTGTGTGTGTGGTGTCTTTAGCTGGTTTTGGTATCAGGGATATGCTGGCTTCATAGAATGAGTTTGGGAGTATTCCATCTTTTTCAATGCTCTAAAATACCTTTACTAGTAGTAGTGTTAACTCTTCCTCGAAAGTTTGGTAGAACTCACCAGGGAAGCTGTCAGGGCCAGGGCTTTTTTTGGTGTTGTTGTTGGGAGATTTTTAATTTTTTTTAATTACCTTTTTCAGCCTCTCCTTCTGTTATGGGTTTATTTAATTGTTCTACCTCTGTTTCTGTTAGTTTAGGTAGGCAATGTGTTTCTAGAAATTTATCCATTTCTTCTAGGTTTTCAAAGCTGTTAGAGTATGATTTTTCATACTAATCTGATATGATTCTTTTAATTTCAGTTGGGTCTGTTGTGATGTTGGGTAATTTGCTTCTTCTCCTGTTTTTCTTTTGTCAGTTTGGCCAAAGTTTTAGCAATTTTCTTAATTTTTTCAAAGAACCAGCTTTTGGTCTTGTTAACTCTTTCAATTTTTTTTCTGTTCTCTATTTCATTTAATTCTGCTCTACTTTTTATTATTTAATTTCTTCTGATGCCTGAGGGTTTCTTTTGTTGCTCTCTTTCTATTTGTTCAAGTTGTAGGGATAATTCTTTGATTTTGGCCCTTTCTTCTTTTTGGATGTGTGCATGTATTGCTATAAATTGACCTCTGAGCACTTCTTTACCTGTGTCTCAAAGATTCTGGTAGGAAGTGTTTTCATTCTCATTGGATATTGTGAATTTCTTTATTCCATCCTTAATGTCTTCTATAACCCAGTCGTTTTTGAGCAAGGTATTGCTCAGTTTCTGAGTGTTTGATTTCTTTTCCCTGCTTTTTTTTTTGTTTTTGATTTCTACTTTTATACCTTCATGGTCAGAGAAGATGCTTTGCAATATTTTGATGTTTTGGATTCTGTTAAGGTGTGCTTTATGGCCTAATATGTGGTCTCTCCCAGAGAATGTTCCATATGTATTGGAAAAGAAAGTATACTTGGCTGCTGTTGGGTGGAGTGTTCTGTATATGTATGTGAAGTCAAGTTGGTTGATTGTGGCATTTAGATCCTCCATGTCTTTACTGAGCTTCTTTCTGAATGTTCTGTTCGTCACCAAAGTGGTATGTTGGAGTCAGCTAATATTATTGTGGAGCTGTCTATCTCACTTTACAATGCTGTTAGAGTTTGTTTTATGTATCTTGAAGCCCTGTCATTGGGTGTGTAAATATTTAATACGGTGATATCCTCCTGGTATGTTGTCTGTTTAATCATTATATAGTGTCCTTCCTTATCCTTTTTGGTGAATTTAACTTTAAAGTCTATTTTGTAGAAATTATTGCCACTCTTGCTCTTTTTTGATTGTTGTTTGCTTGATATATATTTTTGCCATCCTTTGAGTTTTAGTTTGTTTGTGTCTTTAAGGAGTGTCTCTTGTAGGCAGCATAGAGATGGATCGTGTTTTTTGATCCATTCTTTCACTCTCTGTCTCTATTGGTACATTTAGTCCATTTACATTCAGCGTAATTATCGTAGTTATGAGTTTTGTGCCATCATTTTGATATCTTTTTTTTGTATGTTGTCGAGTTTCTTTTTTCTGCTTAATTTTTTGTACTGAGTAGTTTTTCTTTGTATATTGCCTTTTCCTCTTATTCATTGTTGATTTTTTTTTTTTCTGAGTTGTTATGTTTTTCTTGTATTTTATTTCAATGTCTAGGATTGTTAGTCTCCTTTTTGGTTACATTAATATTTACCATTATTTTTCTAAGTTTAAACCTAACTTTTATTTCTTTCTATCCCTTTGACTATCTCTCTGTGTGAAAGATCAATGACTACATTTTTCAGTCCCTCTTTATTATTTTAGTATTGTCATCCTTTACATAATAACATCACTGTTTCCCTGTTCTGAGCATTTTTTTATCTTGATTTATTTTTGTAATTTCCCTGCCTGGGTTGATATCTTGTTGCTCTGTCCTGCATTCTAGTCTTGGGTTGATATCTGATATTGTTGATTTTCTAACCAGAAAACCCTCTTTAGTATTTCTTGTAGGTTTTTTTTGTTTTTTTTTTACAAATTCCCTAATCTTCTGTTTATCTGGAAATGTCCTAATTTCACCTTCATATTTGAGAGACAGTTTTGCTGGATATATGATTCTTGGCTGGCAATTTTTTTCCTTCATCACTTTATATAAGTCATCCCATTGCCTTCTTCCCTGCATGGTCTCTCTCGAGTAGTCTGAGCTTATTCTTATTGAGTCTCCTTTGTAGGTGACTTTTCATTTATTCCTAGCCGCTCTTAAAATTCTCTCTTTGTCTTTGGTTTTGACAAGTTTGTTTATAATATGTCTGGGTGACTTTCTTTTGAGATCTACCTTATGTGGGGTTCAATGAGCATTTTGCATAGGTATCTGCTGCTCATCTTTCATGGTATCAAGGAAGTTTTCTGCCAACAAATCTTCAACAATTCTCTCTGTTTTTTCTGTTACCCCTCCCTAATCTGATACTTCAATCACTCATAGATTATTTCTCTTGATAGAAAGCCCCGCTTGATTCTTAGGGTTTCTCGATGTTTTTTTAAAATAATTTTATCTGATTTTTCTTCAAATATATTGGTGCCAGGTTATTTATCTTCAATCTCACCAATTCTGCTTTCCATTTCCTCAATACTGTTCCTCTGTCTACTGAGTTGTCTAATTCTGTAATTTTATTGTTAATCTTCTGAATTCCTGATTGCTTTCTTTCTATGGATTGTTGCAGCCTATTAAATTTTTCTTTATGTTCTTGAGTAACTTTTTAATTTCTTTAGCTACTTTATCTGTGTGTTCTTTGGTTTGTTCTGCATTTTGCCTGATCTCCCTGATCTCTTGAAAGTTCTGTATATTAACCTTTTGTATTCTGCATCTGGTAATTCCAGGAAAACACCTTCATCTGAACGATTCCTTGATTCTTTGTTTTGAGAGATTGTTGAAGTGATCATGGTCTGCTTCTTTATGTGATTTGATATTGACTGCTGTCTCTGAGCCATCTATAAGTTATTTTATTTTTTTACTTTTGCGTACTGTATCCTAGCTTTTTGCTTTGTTTTGTTTTGATATGCCCAGATAGACTGCTTGAGTGAGCTCGCTTGATCATTTGCAACTTTCAAGATTTAACGTCCTGTCACCAGATGGCTCGAGCTGTTACCAGGTATATGAGCCTAGGAGTTCATTCACTTTTCTTGTATAGATTCAGCTCAGGTGTCTAGGTAGTTGGTCATCAACTGTAGGTCATCAAGTCCTATAGTCTTAGATGGGGAGGGGTGATTGTTGGAGACACAGGTATTTGGTTGCAGCAGGGGGTCACACTCTGAACAAAGGCAGGGGGCTGACAACCACCTCCCAAGTGTCTGTGAGGAAAGTGCACCCCTGTTTTCTATAGTGCACAGGTAGCTGGGTTCTGCAGTCAGACCACAGGCACCCTATGCTTTTGGTCGTAAGGACTGGGAGGCACCTGTTATCCCGGACCCCTGTTGTGGGTGTCTAGATGATGTGGGTGGAGCCACCAGTTCTCAGGCTCCCAATGTAGGTAGGTGAGGACCCTGTTTCATAGGCAGAGCAGTGTCAAACATCAAAAACACACCTCTCCACCGCAAGGTGACACAGTTGAAGTTGGATACCCAGCACATACACCATTGCAGTAACAAGGGCCTAATCTCCCGAAATGGGCCTACACAGGTCCATGCAGGGGTGAAAGGTATTCAAAGTCCGTGGATCATTTGTGCCTGGAAAGGAGCTTCTTCTGTCCTGAGCTTCCCAGCTTAGTGGAGCTGGCAGATTATCTTTTCCCCCAATTGTTAATTTATTCCTTCTCCAAGGCCAGGAGAACGGCTCAGGCTGCACAGCAACACCTATCTCAGGTGCCGGGAAATCTACAGCTACTGAAGCTGTCTTGGGGGCTGAGCGCACAGTAAAACGAATGCAAGTACTTAGCTTTTGCCAACAGCACTGTTCTTCTCTGGTTCCGGAGTTGTGAGTAGACTGTGTGACTTGCTGTCTCCCCCTGAGGAGACTGCATCCTGAATGCTACTGCCAGCCCTGCCACTGTCCCTCCAGGGGACTGTGTCCAAGGGGTGCCATTTCTCACCAAGTCAGGTCCGGCAACTGCTCCCCACTTCTGAACCGTGTCTCCCTCCCCCTGCCACTCAGTCTGATTTCCTAACTTTGCCTTTGATGTTCAGGGCCCTTATCTTGTCATGTATAAAATTGTTCCACTTCTTTTTTCAGGTCTTTGTTTTTTTTCTTTTTTTGGTTTTTGTTGTAAGAGGGATCACTGGAAGTGTCTGACTACTCTGCAATCTTGACTCTGCCTCTCTCTATCTTCTTTTGATGCTTTCTGTGTCATTTAATATTTTCCCTGTAGAATCCTTCAATATTGCAACACAAGGCTTGAATTTTTTCTTCAGTTCTTTCAGTTTGAGAAATGCCGAGCATGTGCTTCCCTTTTGGTTTTCTAACTCCTGGTCTTTGCACATTTCATGATAATATTTTACTTTGTCTTCTTGAGGTGCCCTTTGAAATTTTCTGTTCATCTCTTTTACTTCATCATTTTCTTTTTGCTTTAGCTACTCTACATTCAAGAGCAAATTTCAGAGTCTTTTCTGACATCCATTTTGGTCTTCTTTTTTTCCTGGCTTTTTAATGACCTCTTGCTTTCTTTTTTTTTCTGACAGATATACATATATATTTTATTTTATATCTTTATTGTCATACTTTAGATGGAGGTTTACAGAACAAACTAGGTTCCCATTAAACAATTCGTACACATATTGTTTTGTGACACTAATTACCAACCCCACAATATGTCAACACTCTGCCCTTCTTGACCCTGGGTTCCCTATGACCAGCTTTTCTGTCCCCTCCTGCCTTCTAGCCCTTGCCCCTGGGCTTTTGTGCCCCTTTAGTTTTGCTTTATGGGTCTGTCTAATCTTTGTCTTAAGGGTGAACCTCAGTGGTGACTTCATTACTGAGCTAAAAGTGTGTCCGGGGGACATACTCAGCATTTCTCCAGTCTCTGTCAGGGGAGTAATCTGGTCTTTTTTGTGAGTTAGAATTTTGTTCTACATTTTTTCTCCAGCTCTCAGACCCTCTATTGTGATCCCTGTCAGAGCAATGACCTCTTACTTTCTTCAAATATGATGTCCTTGATGTCATTCCACAACTCATCTGGCCTTCAATCATTAGCCTTCAATTCATCAAATCTATTCTTGAGATAGTCTCTAAATTCAGGTGAGATATAATCAAGGTTGTACTTTGGCTCTCGTAGACTTGCATATGAGAAATTGATGGTCTGTTCCACAGCAGCCCCTGGTCTTGTTCTGACCGATGATATTGAGCTTTTCCATTGTCTCTTTCCACAGATGTAGACATTTGATTCCTGTATATTCCATCTGGTGAAGCCCATGTGTATACTCACCATTTAAGTTGTTGAAAAAAGGTATTCGCAATGAAGAAGTCATTGGTCTTGCAAAATTCTATCATGCTGTCTCCAAAGCCAGATTTTCCAACTACTGTTCCTTTTTCTTTGTTTCCAACTTTCACATTGCACTCATCAGTAATTATCAATGCATCTTGATTGCATGTCTGATCAATTTCAGACTGCAGAAGATGGTAAAAATCTTCAGTTTCTTCATCTTTGGCATTAGCAGTTAGTGCATAAATTTGAATAATAGTCATGTTAACTACTTGTCATGGATTGAAATGTGTCCCTAAAAAATATCTGTCAACTTGGCTAGGCCATGATTCCCAGTATTGTATGATTGTCTACCATTTAGTCATCTAATGTGATTTCCCTATGTGGTGTAAATCCTATCACAATGATATGATGAGATGGATTAGTCGCAGTTATGTTGATGAGATCTATAAGATTAGATAGTGTCTTAAGCTAATACCTTTTGAGGTATAAAAGAGATAAGCAAGCAGAGAGATATGGGGACCTCATAACACCAAGAAAGCATCCCCAGTAGCAGAGCATGTCCTTTGGACCCAGGGTCCCTGCACCTGAGAAGTCCCTTGACCAGAAGAAGATTGATGATGGAGACCTTCCTACAGTGCAGACAGAGAAAGTTTTCCCTGGAGCTGACACCCTGAATTTTGAATTCTAGCCTACTAGACTGTGAGAAAATTAATTTCTCTTTGTTAAAGCCACCCATTTGTGGTATTTCTGTTATAGCATCACTATATGACTAAGACACTGGTCTTCCTTGTAGGCATATGGATATTATCCTATCACTGACAGCACTGTACTTCAGGATAGATCTTGAAATGTTCTTTTTGATGATGAACTCTGTTCGATTTGGCACAGTCGTCCATAAAAAAAAAAGTCCATATGATTGTCCAATTCAAAATGGTGAATATCAGTCCATTTCAGCTCACTAATGCCTAAGATATTGATGTTTATGTGTTCCATTTCATTTTTTAATGATTTCTAATTTTCCTAGATTCATACTTCATACATTCTATGTTTCTATTATTAATGGGTGTTTGCAGCCGTTTCTTCTCCTTTTGTGTCATGCCACATCAGCAAATGCAGGTCTCGAAAGCTTGATTCCATGCATGTCATTGAGGTCAACTCTACTTTGAGGAGTGTGTGCGGTTTTGTTCTTCTGTAACTTGTATCTTTTAAAATAAATCTTATAAAGCTTTTGTTTAATTAAATGGTTTTGAAAATTCATCTAAAATCATTGCTAAGCTTTCTGTTACAATTCATCAATTGCATTTAATTTCTATTAGGTTTTCTGCTTACACTATTGTGTAACCTTCAATAATAATTTTTATATCAATTCACAACCATTATAATTTCTTTTTCTTTTTTGGGGGGGTGTTTAAATCTGAAATATAATTATGAATAGAAGCATTAATAGCAGATATTATTTTCTCGTTTCTTCTGTTAAATAAAGGTTTGAACTTAAAACTGTTGGATGATCTGTTTCATCTACAAAACTCCACCTTTTTTTTTTTTAAGAAATAAACTATTAGTCTTATTTTGTTTATTTATTTTATATATATAACTATATACATCTTTCTTTACTCTCTAGTTCTTTTGAAGATTTTTTATTGTATTCATGTACTGAAGTTTCACTACGTTATATCTTGATTCAGATTTATTTTTACTTTGCCCTCTTGGGATATCTTTGTCTTCCCTAATCTAAGGATTGATATGTTTCATTGTTTTTAGTCACTAGTTCCCCAAATGTTTTTTCCTATATTTTTGAAGGGATAGAATTCCTCCAAGTTTTGTGAATATATGTACGTCATATTTACAATCACGTTTTCAAAATGATTTTGCCCACGAGGTAGCTAATATTTTCCTAAATTAAAGAAGTGGGGAAAACAGCACAATACAGAAATAATGAATGCCACATCAGATCAGTTATTTGATGCCATGTCTTATGACTGCCAATGGAACATATTGTTTTTTATCCATGTCTCCCTGTTTATGTGCTAGTATCCTGTCCTGTGAACTCATTTCAAGGGCTGTGTGCCTGACCCGGAAGCAGCTTTCAGCATTTTCCCCAGGTCTAAATAGAAGAGGATGTTTTTTCTTCTGTAAAAATAAATCCAAATAGGGTTTTTTTTTGTCCCTTTTATTTTTATTTTATCCATTGAAAGAGAAATAAATATTTATTTGTAGTCTATTTACAAAACTTTTTCACCTGTCTTTATTTTTAATTTTCCCCCATAATTTTGTGATATGGGCACTAGCATTTATTACATTATACACAAAAAGAAAGGAAAAGAAGAAAAAATTCTGATGATAATTTCAGAGAAGAAACAAAAGTGGGAGAAACAAGCCTTAAATCTGGACCATGACCATACATGGAAGGTAAAACTTTTATTCACCACCTTCGCTGGGTGACACCTAAAATATTTCAGGATTTGTGTCAGGATTAAATTGTAGTTTATACTTCACACAACCTCTTAAGGTTGATATCACCACTGACATTTTATAGATGATAAAATTGATATGAGGAGATTTTAAGTAGTTTTCCCTAAATGTCCAGCTTAATTATATATGTATATAAAACCTTTTAAAATACATACCCTGTAAACCAAACCCATTGCCATAGAGTTGATTCCAACTCACAGCTACCCTATATTATCTCTCAACTATTTGGAACTGGTGAATCTAAAGGGTGGTACACTTTTTAATGACATAGAACAGAAAGAGAGAGAGAAAGGAAAGAAGTAAAGGAAGGGAGGGAGGGAGGAAGAGAAAGAGAGAGGGAGGAAGGACGGAAGGAAGGTAGGAAGAAAGAAAAGAAAGTTATTAAAATAGAAATTCTCTGTATATAGTAGAGGATCAACAATATATATAAAAGAATTTTTACTCCCAGATGAAATTGTTTTAGTGTTAAAAATTTATTCATTTTAGCAAATTCTTGTGTTTATATTTCGTCATATGTCCTGACTCTAACATATTCTCATTCAACAGTGAGTTATTCTAAAAGAAATGAATGATAGAAGAAGACATATACACTATCACAGAAAAATGGCTTCTCAGAGCCTCCTAATGAACTCCAATTAAAGTATTGCTCCCAATTCAAAAGTATCTGTTCTTAGGAGATTTTACTTACAAAGAAACACCCATGTTGTCTCCTTAGTAAGTCAGGGTGTACATATTATGTAAAGGAATATCCTCCAATGGCTTCCAAGTTTGAAATAAATTACATATCATCATGACATGTATTGCCTTGCATTGTTGTTGTTGTTAGTTCCCTCAAGTCAGTTCCAAGTCATAGTGGCACTATGTACAACAGAATGAAACACTGCCAGGTCCTGTGTCTTCTTAGGTCTTCCTTACTCATTGTCCAGCTTTCACGTGCATATGAGGCAATTGAAAACACCGTGGCTTGGATCAGGGACACTTTAGTCTTCAAGGTGACATCTTTGCTTTTTAATGCTTTAAAAATTTCTTTTGCAGCAGATTTTCCCAATGCAATGCATCATTTAATTTCTTGACTGATGTTTCCATGGGTGTTGATTGTGGATCCAAGTAAAATGAAATCCTTGACAATTTCAATCTTTTCTCCATTTGTCATGATGTTGCTTATTGCTCCACTGATGAGAATTTTTGTTTTCTTTATGTTGAGGTGTAATTCATACCTAAGTCTTTACAGTCTTTGGTCTTTCTCAGAAGTGCTTCAAGTCCTGTTCACGTTCAGCAAGCAAGGCTGTGCCATCCGCATATCATAGGATGTTAATGGGTCTTCTTCCAATCATGATGCTCTGTTCTTCATATAGTTCAGTTTGTTGGACTATGTGGACTGCATACAGATTGAATAATTATAGTGAAAGGATGATGCACACCTTTCCTGACTTTAAACCATGAAGTAGCCCATTGTTCTGTTTGAATGACTGCCTCTTGATCTATGCAGAGGTTCCCCATGAGCACAATTAAGTGTTCTGGAATTCCCGTTTTTTGTGATGTTATCCATAATTTGTTGTGATTCACAGAGTCAAATTCCTTTGCATAGTCAATAGAACACAGGTAAACATCTTTCTGATATTCTCTGCTTTCAGCCAGGATCCATCTGACATCAACAATGACATACCTATTCCCACATCCTCTCGAATCCAGCTTGAATTTCTGACAGTTTCTGTCAATGCACTGCTGCAGCCACTGTTGAATGATCTTCAGCAAAAATTCGCTTGCATGTGATATTGATGATAATTTCTACATTTGGTTGTTTTGGAATAGGCATATGTATGGATCTCTTCCAGTCAGTTGGCCAGGTAGCTGTATTCCAAATTTCTTGGCATAGACATATGAGCACTTCCAGTATTGCATTTGTTTGTTGAAACATCTCTATTAGTATTCCATCAATTCCTGTAGCCTTGTTTTTCTCTAATGCCTTCAGTACTGCTTGGACCTCTTCCTTCAATACCATTGCTTCCTGATCATATGCTGCCTCCCGAAATGGTTGAACATCTACCAATTCTTTTTGGTGTAGTGACTCAGTGTATTCCTTCCATCTTCCTTTGCTACATTCTGAGTTGTTCAATATTTTCTCTGTAGAATCCTTCACTATTGCAACTCGAGGCTTGAATTTTTTCTTTGGCTCTTTCAGCTTGAGAAATGCTGAGGGTGTTCTTCCCTTTCGATTTCTAACTCCAGATCTTTGTATATGTCATTATAATACTTTGCTTTGTCTTCCATAGCTGCTCTTTGAAATCTTCTGTTTAACTCTTTTACTTCATCATTTCTTCTGTTCTTTTTAGCTACTAGATGTTCAAGAGCACATTTCAGAGTCTCTTATGACATCCATTTTGATCTTTTCTTTCTTCCCCTTTTAATGACCTCTTGTTTTCTTTGTATGTCTGATGTCCTTGATGTCACTCCACTACTCATCTGGTCTTTGGTCATTAGTGTTCAACATGTCAAATCTATTCTCGAGATGGTCTCTAAATTCAGGTGGGATATACTCGAGGTCATACTTTGGCTCTCATACACTTGTTCTGATTTTCTTCGGCTTCAACTGGAACTTGCATATGTGTAGTTGACTGTTCTGTAGTTGGTCCTGGCCATGTTCTGACTGATGGTATTGGGCTTTTCCATCATCTCTTTCCACACAGGTAGTCAGTTTGATTCCTGTATATTCCATCCGGTGAGGCCCACACTTATAAAAAAAAAAAAATACTTGCTGTTTATGTTGTGGAAAAAGTTATTTGCAATGAAGAAGTCGTTTGTCTTGCAAAATTCTATCATGTGATCTCTGGTATCATTTCTATCACCAAGGCCATATTTTCAACTACTGATCCTTCTTTGTTTCCAATTTCTCATTCCAATCACCAGTAGTTATCAATGCATCCTGATTGCACATTCCATAAATTTCAGACTGTAGAAGTTGGTAAAAATCTTCAATTTCTTCATCTTTGTCCTTAGTGGTTGGTGTGTAAATTTGAATAGATTGTATTAACTGGTATTCCTTGTAGGCGTATGAATATTATGCTATCAGCGGCAGTGTTGTACTCCTGGATAGATCTTGAAATGCTCTTTTCAGTGATTAGTGCACAGCTATATTCATTGCAGCACTGTTTACAAAAGCAAAAAGATGGAGACAACCAAGATGCCCGTCAACAGATGAGTGGACAAACAGATTATGGTATATTCACATAATGGAATATTACACAGTGATAAAGAACAACGATGAACCCATGAAACATCTCATAACATGGAGGAATCTGGAAGGCTTTATACTGAGGGAAATTAGTCACAGAAGGACAAATATTGTATGAGACCATTTTTATAAGAACTCAAGAAAAGATTTAAACACAGTAGAAAACACTCTTCGATGGTTGCCAGTGTGGGAAGGGATGGAGAGGGTTTTCACTAATTAGATAGTAGATAGAATTATTTTAGGTGAAAGGAGGGACAACACACAATGCAGGGGAAGTCAGCACAACAGGACTTATCCAAAAGCTAAGAAGTTTCCAGGATACAACCAAACATTTTGAGGGACAGAGTAGCAGGGCGGAGGTCTGGGGACCATGGTTTCAGTGAACATCTAGGTCAATTGGCATAACAAAGCATATTAAGAAAACGTTGTGCATCTCACTTTGTTGAGTGGCGTCTGGGGTCTTAAAAGCTAGCAAACTGCCATGTGAGATGCATCAATTGCTCTCAACCCATCTGGAGCAAAGGAGAATGAAAAACACCAAAGACACAAGGAAAATATTAGCCCAAGAGAAAGAAAGGGCTACATAAAGCAGAGATTCCATCAGCCTGAGACCAGAAGAACCAGATGGTGCCTGGCTACCACCAATAACTGCACTGAAAGGGAACATGGCAGAGAATCCCTGATGAAGCAGGAGAAAAGTGGGATGCAGACCTCAAATTCCAGTAAAAAGACCAGACATAATGGTCTGAGATGGAGGTACCCCAGAGGTCATGACCCCCAGACTGTCTGTCAGCCAAAACTAAAACCCATTCTTGAAACCAACTCTTCAGACAAAGATTAGACTATAGGACATAAAATGATACTGGTGAGGAGTGTGATTCGTAGCTTAAGTAGACACATGAAACTATATGGACAGCTCCTACCTGGAGTCAAGGTGAGGAGGGAGAGGAGAACAGGAGCTGGTTGAATGGACACAGGGAACACAGGTCGAGAGAAGGAGTGTGCTGTCACATTGTAGTGAGAGCAGCTAGGGTCACATAATAATGTGTACATAAATTTTTGTATGAGAAACTGACTTGGATTGTAACTTTTCACTTAAAGCACAATAAAAAAAAGAAAAGAAAATCTAGTATAGACTCATAAACAACTTTTATGACCTTCGGGAGATGATGCTTTTCTTCTAAATTTATATCCTAAGATTTGCTAAAGCAGTGCATCAGCTCCCATTGAGGAGCTGTATTTCTTCCTTGGGTGTTCTGTGCACAATAATGCCAAAGCAAGCTTTCTCGAAGTCAGGTATCATTACCTGGATCTTCTGCTCAGAAATCCACGATGAATTATCATTGCCAATTACTAGCTACACAAAGTTATTTTAATTCACATATATATATATATATATATCTTCAGTTTCTCTACTATGCATTCCTTTCTACCCACTCACCCAATTTCCAAAGTTCTAGTTAACCAGAACTTTTACTGGAGCATCTATATGACATGGTCATTGTAGCTGCCGTGACTCTGCTCAAGCTTTCCGCAAAGAAGAAGTGCATTCTGTCACTCTGGTTCCCTGATGCCTGGCTGACACAAAGTATTGCACAGTGGCACCTTCTCTTACTCATTTCTCTTTTTTTGAATTTTTTTTTTTGTATTTAAAACTCAAGTTATATGATGATTAAGTAATAGAAATGTTATAAGTTTAAAAAGAAAAAGTATAGAGAGTATAAAGAGATTAAGAATGAGAGCATGAGATGAGACAGTGAAAGATTTCAGGCCCTTCCCACCTCCCTGTCACAGCTGGCAACTCCCAATAATCTTTGGTTTCTATATATTTGCTTATTTCATATAAGTAAGATCATACAGTAGTTCTTCTTTTGTGACTAACTTTCTTCAATCAACATGATGTTTTCAAAGCCTAGCAAGAATTTTCAAATTCCAACTATAGCTAGCCTCAGTTTCTGCTATCATTCCCAGTTCTCCATCCTTTCTCCAACTAGTGTACCCCCTTTGTCTTTTCTGTTGCTGCCCCATTCTGCCTTTCAGTGGCTGAGCCCTGCTTTCTGCTCCCTCCTTGGTCTCTGTATCCCTCTAACACACTACTGGCAGGTTCCCTCTCTGGATCTTTCCCTCCATCCAACACATACGACCTAGCTCTATCTCTTTCTGGATCCTGAAGTCTACAGTCCTTCCCACATATTCACATACATACACAGACCTTTAGGTTGACATAGGCAACCCACCCAGACAGAACCAGTCAAGGTGGTTGTGTGCTGTCTATCTGAGGTTTCTGGCATCAGGTTCTCAGATACGGACATCTCTTTCTGCCTCACGCTGAAGGAGTTTCTCTAATAAGGACAAGGGCTTCTATTCTGAGAAAAGCAATTTTAATCCCCTACTGTAGCTTGGTTAAGAAGGGTACAAGAAAGAGGTATACATGTAAGAGTCTTAAGTAAATATACGCATTCTTCTCTTAAGTATAACTTCTCCGTAAAACAGACTTTCAGTAAAAGAGGTTGAAAAGAGGTGAGCATTGCTCTCGTTTGAGTGCTTATACCCCAAATTTACTAAGAAAATCACCCTTATAGAAAACTTCTTTCAATGACGTCACACATTTATTATGAAGTTTCAGGGGAATGAGGTCATTTCTAAGTTCCAAAGGAACAAATTCATTGGAATTCAATAAATGTGGAATTAAAGAAAAACAACTTCTTAAAAAATGAACTACCATAAACAGTGCCACTTTACAATGGAGATTTTGTCTTCCACAGCAGTGCCCCCAAAAGGTGGTGGGTCTCTGGAGAAGAAGAAAGAAAGCATGGGGTCTGCAGAGGTGGAGGATGTGGTGATGGAGAGGCCTCCAGGGGTCCCTATGACGAAAGCTTTGGGCTCACAGGTGAGGATAAGGACCCTGAAAGCTCAACTAAATCTACTCTCTATTCTCAGAGGTCTCTATCCAAGAGGAAAATGCCCAAGAGTCAACAACATCCCAAACAAAAAGTCGAAGCTCCAGGCCCAGGAAGATTCCAAAACAATCCGAGAACCCTTCTCCTTTATCTTCCACCGAGCAGACCTCTCACTCCTCAAGCTACGGGGCTGCCCCAGGAAAGCCATGGGTCAGGTGCGCATATTTCACCCAGGTGCGCACAGTCAAGGGGGTGGCGGTTGCCTGGCAGACCAAAACCTCCTTTGCCCCCGTGGGAAAGATGCCCCAGGTCTTTGAGGCCATCGGCTCTGCCACCAGACTGGCCAACACTGAGTCCCTGGTCAGCAACCTGGAGCCCTGGCAGGAGGGGCCCGAGACCTGTACCCAGGAGCCCACTGACCAAGGGGAGGAGCATGGGGAGAGCCCCCGCGCAGCCACCCCAGAGTGGCTGGTGACCCGTGAGCACGGCTTCCGCTGCGTGGCCTGCTGTCACGTTTTCGAGTCCCGGGGGGCCCTGGTTGCGCACGCGGCGCATGCTGTGAGCCAGGGCTTCAGCTGCCACGTCTTCGTTGAAGAGCTGCTGGAGAGGCGGCTGCCAAGCTCAGTCCAGTGCAGGCCCCAACGCTGACACCAGCTGGCCAGGCGTTGCCTGATGGCTGCCAAGAAGAGGGAGGTGAGGGAGAAGAGAGCGGTCTGCAGGCGCCTGGAGGAGCAGCTAGAGAAGTAGAGAGAAGAACTGAAGAGGCTGAGGCACCAGCTGGACAGGCTGCAGAGGCAGGCCAGGCCGCAGAAGGCGCAGCACCAAGGCCAGAGGGGGAAGCGCCTAAAGACCTGCTAGCACCCTGGGACTAGGAGGAGCAGGGCCTTTGGGATGGAAACCCGGGCCCTTCAGGAGAGACCTCCATTCAGGTTCGTTTAACCCAGCTTCCCTGGATGATCCTACCCTCCTTCCCCTGTGACCACCACCCTTCCACCCCAAGGGCACAAAGAGCTCCAGCCCTAAGGGGGATCTGGATGGAAGAAGCCCCACATAGCTGACCGCAGACACCAGGTCCCCTCAGAGGCTCCACTGGCCCAGGAGAGGACAGGACGGGCCACATCTTGATGGTGAGGTCTTGGGACCCTAAGGATGAGCACAGCATAAGTAGGGAAAGGGAAATGGGATTTCAGTGGGACTTGGGAGGCTAAGGGGGACCCTGGTGAGGTGTGATGGTAAAGGGGGTATCACTGAGTTCTTTGGAGGAGAAGGAATCAGAGAAATTGCAGGGTGTCAGGAAACCTGCCCGCAGGTGAACAGTGAACATAAAGCCCTAAACCAAGGACTCTGGGTCCCTTCCCAGCAGCATACAGGCAGAGAAAGAGGTAGGGCTTGGCAGGAGGAGTGGAGGGCCCGGTGAAGGAAAATGAATTCACCCCAGCCATGTCTTCTGTTCTCCTATGGTGAATTTGGGGTTATGATTCGGATGCACTGTTGTTGCCTCATTAGGGGAATGTAACTGGGAGGTGCTGTAGAAAAATCCCCCTGGGTGTTAACCATTTCTGGGTAAGAGTTGATCCAGGGCTTGCAGGGTATTTCTTGTAGACTGTGTCCTCGGGTAAGGGGCAGAGCTTTGGAACTTCTTCTTCTCCTTTAAATAAAGCTGTACATTCTGGTTTTTGACACGTCAATAAATCTTGTTAATTTTTTTTTTCCTGTGGTCAAATCTGACCTGTCCCGAGGTCAAAGAACTGGAAGAAAAAGGCTGTCTGAGATGAAAGAAGCAAAAGAGAGGAGAGACTTCTGAACCTGGGGAGAACAGCGAGAACACATTTGACCAGAGGTATGGATGGAAGAGGCAAATTCAGGCCCAGACTCAACAGTGGACAAAAAAGACCAAGTCTCAGTCACAACATCAAATCCCAGGTGTGGGGAAGCCCTGGACATGACAGGGATGCATCCATCTCTCTGGGAGACGAGACCGCAGAGGGCAGAGGAAAGGAGGGCAGGGCCTCTAGGATGGGCACCTCCATCCACAGTCTGTCCTGTGTGTATGCCTCAGAGTGACAGAGACAGCTCCTGTGAGGGAGAGGGTCACAGGCAGAGAAGAGCCAAGGTGTTCAGGCCAGGTAAATTCTGCAGTCTCCTAAGGATCCAAAACAAAAAATGAGAGATTCTCAGAGGTATCAGGGTGGGAGGGGTTGGCATTCCCAGGTTGGGGAGAGGCTGGCTGGGGAGGTGCTGCTTTCTGAAATCTTTTGATCAACGTCTTTCTTCTTAAAAGCTACCTTCCCAGTTGATGTCCTCTTTTATGCTCTAGGCTCAGACCTCAAAGGGCCTCGAATGCACAAAGGCGGGTTATACACTGGGTCAAGGCAGGGAGGAGGTGGTACCAGCACATCCAGGAAAGAGAATTTTCTGGAGCGCCATGAGTTACCTAGTGAATCGCACATGGTGTCCAGCCTTCTACATTTAGCTGTAGACATGTGCTTGCAAACGTGTTTGGGGGTTAATTCTACTGAGTTCCCAAAATTATTTTTGGTCATTTCCAGTTATAGAGACCAGAAGAACTCACTGGTTCCAAGAACAAGAAGAAATGCACTGAATCTGATTATTACTGTCTGTTGTGTGCTCTCCTTCCAGTGATTAAAATCTTTTGTCTGTCATTATAGAAAATTTTCACCTATTTAAAATATCTAATGAAACACATTAAAATATACATGTATCTATGATGTTTATCAACTTCCAAAGTTCTAAATTGTTTTTTATTACATTTTCAAGATTACAGATTTGTATGACAAGAAAGTTACATCAGGGTCCCACCCTCGTATGTAATTTGCTCCCACTCCCACAAGGTATCCAATGTTAATAGACACATGTGTGTCCTTCCCTACATTTCTCTGCAGGGAAACATATACACAGTTATAGGTACACAAGTACATCTGCTGGAGTGTTTGCTTTTATGGAGACTTCGTCTCATTCTACCCACATTGCTCTCACCCCTTCTTTCACTTGACATTCTACCTTGATTCTCTGTAAGTCATTAGATATGGCACTAACACTATATTTTGGGGTCTTTAACTTACATGAATAATTTAAATAGATGGTATCAACTCAGTACACTTTATCTGGACTTATACATGTTGTTGTTAAAAGCTATCAAGTCAGTTCTGACTCACAGTGACCCTAGGCACCACAGAACAAAACTCGGTCCGGTCATTGCAATCCTAATAATCGTTGCTATATTTGAGCACACTGTTGCAGCCACTGTATCAATCTCATTGAGGGTATTCCTCTTTTTCCCTGGACCTCTGCTTTGCTAAGCATGATGTCCTTTTCCAGGGACTGGTCCCTCTTGATAAGATGTCCAAAGCCATCCTTACTTCTAAGGAATATTCTGGCTTTCTCTGCTCAAGACAGATTTATTTGTCCATACATAACACTACTAATACAGAAGCATTATCATCCATGCTTTTTAAGTCCACTCTTCCTGCATGTTCTAATTCTCCTCCCCCTGTTCCTTCCCACAAGTGAATCCAAGGTAATTCAGGTTAACAATGTAGTAAGTAGTCTCTCCTATCCTTGCTTAAACAAGCACACACAGACATACATGTATCCTCATCTTCTCATTTATACACACACATAAACATCAACAGGTATTCAAGCGTATTCAAACAATTGATATTGTTTAACCCAGATGTGCTCATTTTATATACACTTCTCTGCACCTTGATTGTTTCAGTAATACTTCCATAATACTTCATAGAGATTTCTCCCACTCAACTACTACAACTCTTTTTCATTCTAAGGACTCCCTGTTTTATTGATGATGTAGCTTTACCATAAGTTCTCTATCATTCCACCATCAATGGACAAAGTTTGGTCATATTAATAATAACTATCCTTTCTATACTATAGGATTTGTTTCTGTGGAATAGACTCCACAGAGTGAGATTTCCAATTCAAAGAATGTTAAAAGTACACAGCCATGGCCATGTCTTTCCCCTAGAGGCTGCCATAATGCACCTTTCCAGCCACGTCTCAGGGTATCCTTCTCTCCACAGCCCAGCCAGCTGTAGGTGGCGCTGATTTTCCAATTGTGCCAGTTTCACTGGCAGTTTGATATTTTCTTAACTTGGACTATGTTTACCGGGCATGTGGATTTGCTCTGAATGAACTGTTTGAATTTACTGCTCATTGTTCAAGTGCTTAACTTTTATCCTTCTGTGTAAAATGGAAATTGTTATTAAGCCTTATCCTCTCCATTTCACATGATTTTCCAAATCTATCATTTGTGTATCACATTTTTGCAAGTTTGGCCCCCAGAACAATCACTTGAGTCAGCACCATTTATTAAATAAATATAATTTTCTTGAAATGCTACCTTTGTTAGTTATTGTGACTTCTTAACAGATTTTCTGTTTCATTGGTCTACTTGTCAGCTTCTATGCTATGTAATATCAATTTGTTCTGTTACCCGAAGAGGTAGACACCTGTTACTATCCTGCTTTTTCATGTTTTACTTTGGTAAAACCGCCCTGGTTTTGCAGCGATTAAGTGCTCAACTGCTAATCCAAAGAAAGTTTGGCAGGTTGGACCCACCAGGTGGCTCCAAGGGAGAAAGACCTGGTGTTCTGCTCCCATAATGATTACGACCTAGAAAACCCTATGGGGCAGTCAGATGCGATGGCTTTGAGTCCAAAATCGCCTCCAAGTCTCGTAACAACAGGAATATTCCTTGTTATCTATTCTTTGTTATCTACTGTACTATTTGTAGCATATGATCACTGTATACAGTTCAAAACCAACTATCTTAATATTCCGGCTAGAAATGCATTCCACTTATATATTAGTTTTAGGGACCTCCATTTAATTGACAAGACGTTCCATTTGAAAATATGGCATATTTTTGCATATATTCAGGTTTCATTTTATGTACTTTAATACATTGTCTTCCCTCATACAGGTCCTTTGCTGCTCTGGTTAAAACAATGTTTTGCTAAATATTTTACACTTTTGGACACAGTGTGGTACAGTCAAGTAGTAGGGGAAAGAGAAGGGTCTGCCCTTCCCACCCTTGCCAATTTTAGACCCTTATTCTATACTGGAGAGAAACCATTGATTTTGATGCATTTGTCTTTTATGCAGGTATGTAATTATATCATCATTATTTTAAATATCTTTTAATACTTGTACTAGTTATTTAAATTTTCTAGTTCATTCCTTCACCTAAAAACTGTTGAGTGATACCAAAATTTTTGTCTAGTTCCAAATTTATCGGAATGGGTTTAATATTTTTCCATTTATCTCACACCTGATAAGTTTGGGGATAATTTGTTATGCACCAATAGATAACTAATACTCTGAGCTACTGACCTTTATGGTAATCTACACACAACTTGTTTCTGACAGTTAAGTACTTCCACCTGGCCTCTGTTCAGCTGGGATACCATGATTTACATTGCTACTAGGCTGCCCAGCCTCCACTAAAACCTGAGCCTATAGAGAATTGTTCTTGTTAGCTGTCATCAAGTCCTTTCTGACTCATGACCATCCCATGTGGGCATAGTAGAAGTGTTCAATAGGGTTTTCAAGGCCGTGATCCTTTAAAAGCAGATCGTCAGGACTGTCTTCTGAGGTGCCTTTGAGTAGGTTCAAACCACCAAACTTTCAGCTAGTATAGAACACTTAACTGTTTGTGGTGCCCAGGGACTCCCTACAAAGTATACATATTGGTAAGCTCTGTGTTGCTGGTGCTCCCCTCATCTCCGCATTCCTTATTCTTTTAATGAAATGGGTGTCCTTCAGGACCTCCAAGAAATGGTCTTATAGAAGACTAACTCAGACATGCCCACATATTGGAGGCTTTTATTCCCTCTTCCAACACCTGACACAGTAGGTCTGGTATTTCGATTTCATAGAATGTGGGCCGTTGCCTTTTCCAAACTTCCAAAAGCAATCCCACAGCATATTAAACCCATTTCCAGAACCCTTGCTATGGCAATAAATCCTTGTCAACAAACAAAGTCTACATAAGAATTAGAGTGTTTCCTTGAATGGACAACATTTTACATGCCCCCATAAAGAAAATGCCTCAAGGGCAAAGTTTAAGAGTAAACCAAGGCATTTCCCATCACTCCTTACCTGAGAGGCTCTTCGTGAGGATTTCCTGACACACATGGCAAAGGATGTAGTAGACACTGCCTTCTTTTTTACCTCTTCCCTCCTAAACAAACAGAAACCTTTGCTAAGATGTCAGGTGTCAATTCCCAACTCCTCTTCTTATCCTGTATGTAAGTTCTGTAATGAGACCAGGACCCAGGCAGTATTTCCCATCTTTCAAAGTTTCGAGGTCCAGTGAAATCCTGTTACAAGTCACTAGATCAGCCCAGGAGCTGGAAGACTGAAATTCCTGGTCCTCTGACAAGTGGGAAGGGCAGGATGGGATTGGGCAGAGCCTCCTTGACCATCACTTGGCCCAAGAGGCTCTGGAGGCTGCTTCATGTTATAAGTCAAAGGCCCTTCCAGCCCAGTCGCATAAGAGCAGCGAAAGGCTTTTTCCATTGAAAGAAAAGATGGGCTCAGGAGCAGCAGGTTTGAGGCCATTCAGCTTCGGTCAGCTTTGCGGCTTCAGGACATCCTGGCCACTGGTCACCTTCACAGCTGGGCCTTTATACCTTTTCACCTCTCTCTCCCTCCCATTTTTCTCCCAGTACCATGGGCTGTGGCTTCTGCTAGTTTCAATGATTTCAGTGTTTCAGTAGCTCCTCGCCCCGCTCAGAGGAGGCAGGTTTGCAGGGTGTGAGGGACAAACCCATAGTGCTGCTTAGGTGTCCTTCAACAGAAACAGTCCTGAGGTGACAAGCTGTCCTGACTGATCCTGACACCAAGACAGAGAGAAACTCAGTGAAAGGGTCATTGGCTTCTGCAAGTGTCAGCACTCTCAGGGTCATGTCCTGGGGTCATGCCCAATTGCAGGAAAAATGAACTGGCTCTGAACCACTACACAGGCCCCGGAAGCCTCAGGAGGATTCTGTCTTAGTCTAACTCAGCACTGGGGAAATCCTCATGGGGTGGGAGCAGTGATATTCCTGGGATCTTTATTCAAAAATCTCAGAGCAGTTGATACAGTCTTGGGAGGTGGGAAAAGAGAAAGCTTGGGACCACAGGGTGGCAAAAGAAGGAGCCTCTTATCACTCACTCTCTCTGGGGTCTTGTTCAGGTTTTTTTTTTTTAATGCAACTTGGGCTCCAGGCAGGCACTTATTGCTAAAGTTGTATTTCTCTGTTTTAATTTATGATATCTAAGTCAAATCTGGAGTCTTGAGCTCATTTTGATAATTCGTCTTTAGTCTGTGCAGACAAGAGTCCGCTCACAGCCATAATGAGAGCAGAGGAAATAAATTCCCTAGCCTAGACCAGGGCTGGCTCTCTTGCTCCTCAAACTAAGAGTACCACACTTGGGGAGCTCTCCTAGGGCAGCACAGGCGGTGAGTCCAGTCTGGGGCCCTGGGAGGGGGACAGAGGTGGGTGCCAGGCAGTGTGGCTTCTGTGGCTTCACCTTCTCCTCCGGGAAGTGCATCTCGAAGGCCTCCACATTCGGATCCTGACGCTAACCAGAAGTTCCCACCCTTCTGTGTCCACTGTCTGGACCCAAGTCCCCATATGCCTCCTCTGCCCTCCTATCCCATCATAAGCACTATGATAAGGCTTAGGTATATACCCTGGATCTCGCCCTCTATGGCCTTAGGCTTCCCCTAATTCTATTGGGACCTGCCAGCCTACTGAGTCTGAGGTCCAGGTGGGGCTGGGTGGGCTGGGACTGTCACAAAAGGCTCCTGAAGCCAGCTCTTTCCTGCTCCCCGCCAGCTTGTGGTAGGGCTGCCCGGGACCTCGCGCCTCCCCCGGGTGCCCCTCTCTGAGCATCCCTGCTGCCCCCTCCCCTAGCTCTTGAGGCGCCTTCTCTTGATGCACAGGTGCAACTGGGCACCTCACCACACTGAACCCGAAGTCGGTTCTCAGCTAGATTATAGACCTGAACCTGAAATGCACAACCTTAAAACCACTAGAACTAATAACTTGTTGTCATCTAATCCATTCCAACTCATAGGGACCATAAAGGGCAGAGTAGAACTGCCCTATAGGGTTTCCAAGGAGCGCCCGGTGGACTTGAACTGCCAACCTTTTAGTTAGCAGCTGTAGCTTTTAACCACTACTCCACCAGGTTTCTTAAAACTGCTAGAGAGGTGTGAAATGAAAAAAGAAAAAAAAAGGAAAATAAAAAAAATTTAAGAAAAAGAACAATTACAGAATACGTAAAAGAAAAAAATAACAAAACAAAAAAACAACTACAAAAAAATCACATAATATGAGACTGTAACCTCACATTATGGACTCAAGGAGGCTGGGTTGTATCTTTCTTTGCAAATAAGTCTTAGATAAGGGAATTGGTACCAGGAGTAGATACACACTCTCACTTCAGGAAAATGGAAAATCTGGGATTAATTGACCTGGATCAGGTGGAAAACAGTGATAACCACATAATATTTAAAGATGAAATCCTAACAGCCTAAAACATGCAGTGGAAATTTTTCTAAGTAAAGTAGCATCAGAAGAGGCCTTTAATCACTACAGAGAATGGGTCAGTAGTTCGAGATCTCCCTACAAAGATGGAATCAACTCGATGGCCAACTGGTTTTGGGTTTGGTAGATCACTTTTAGGCAGGTTCCAGCAAACATGCAAAAAACAGATCATTTCAACCTTGTACACAGTCAATAAAGAAGAGAAAGCTATGAGATGCTCCCCAACTTGTTCCCTAAGGCGACTTTAATATTGATACCAAATTAGAAAAGGAAGGTATAAGAAGAGTTACAGGACAAGCACACTAAGCAACTGAGATGCAAAAATCTACATAAAATGCTGGCAAAGAAATCCAGCAAAGTATAAAGCACGTAATATGCGAGCATCAAGGGGGTTTAGTGTCAGCATACAAGCTTGAGTGAACGTTAAAGATTTAATAATTTAATTCACCACATGTGTAGGTTAAAGAAGAAAAGACATAGGTTCACCTCAAGAGACGGTGAAAAAGCAGTGATAAAATCCAAACACACTGAGACATAAGAACTCTGAGCAAACATGGAACAGAAAAGGAGTTCCCGAATATGGAAAACTACAACTCGCATGATAATTCCTGGTGAAATGTGTGACATTCTCTTTAAAATTAATTAGAAATAAAATAAGGATGCTTTCTCTCATTATTTCTATTAAATATTTAACGCTGGAGTACAAAAAGAAAAACATATAACTCTTATTATTCATAGATTATAGGAATGTCTCCACAGAAAAATTTAAAAACCATAGAAAATATTAGAATTAATATTAGTTAATCATAAATACAAAGTAAAAAATAAAGTGAACGTCTATGCAGCAGCATCAAGGCAACTCTGTCATAGCTCTCAGTGAAAGCAGAGGACACTGACAGGGAAACAGCGGGATCCAGGTGGGCTAGACCACGGAGGGGAGAGCACTATTTTACACTGGGCTGGATTTATAAGCTCAGGTATGTGTGTTAGTTACCTAGTGCTGCCGTAAGAAAAAAAAAAAAAAAAACACAATTGGGTGGCTTTAAAGAACAGAAATTTATTTTCTCACAGTTCAGGAGGCTACCTGTCTGAATTCAGGGCATGGCTCACGTCTACTTCAGCTTCTAAAAGCTTCCAGCCACCCTTTGTGTTCCTGGTCTTGTAGATGCATCTGCTCCGTTGTCTGTCTTCCTCTGCCACTGAGTGTGTTTGTGTCTATTCTGCTCTTTGTATAACTCAGAAGGGACTAGGTTTAGGACGCAACCTACACTAGTATGGCCTCATTAATATAATTTTAAAATCCCCTATATCCAAATCAGGTCACATTTACTGGTACAGTGGTTAGGATTTCAACATACCTTTTGGGGTTACACAATTCAGTCCATAATAGTGCCCTCACCAGATACTCTGGACTGAGAATACTACCATGAGCAGTTGAGAGTGGTTCTATTTTTTTTTCTGCATTAGTTGTTTGTAACTTGTCTCAATGGTCACTCATATGAACTTTGGAGCAACTTTTATGAAGACCCTGACCAACCTTTTGTACCCATGTCCATTGTGTGGAAAAACACACAGACTCCCATCACTGAAGCCTTGGGAAATTCATTGATAAGTGTGGGGAATGGAGTTGGGACCAGAATTGTTTCGTGGCCTTGATAACATGGCATAGCTGTTAGATACCCACATGGAGATGTCAGGTAATAATACTAACAGCTAACACTTACTGAGTACATGCAGTGGTGCCAGGATTCTTGTAAGGGCTTCTCCTTTCCTAAGATATTTGTTCTGCATGATAGCCCTATGAGGAATGTATCATTATAATGCACATTTGATACATGAAGAGGCCGATACAGAGATTTAAGCTGATATTTGAGTATAAGTCTGGACCCGGGAGGAGTTGAAATGGCTGGAGGTGTAAATCTCACATCCTCAGCTACAGACCGATGGCTGTGGACTCACTGAGGCATCTCAGAGAGAGGGTGTCAACACAGAGAGAGGACTAAACACCGAGCCCTAGGGCACCCTGACGCCTACAAGCTGGCCAGGTGAACCACAGCCAACAAAGCTCTCTGAAGGCCAGTGTGGTTCCTGGAAGGTGGTCTGTCCTTTCTCTAGGCCGAATTTCACCACTGCCCCTCCCACCTGCACTGGCTTGTCCCCTTCCTAATGGCAGGGACAGTGTGTAACTTTCACCACTGCCCAAGATCCCAAGGTTACAATAACATTGGTATGGAAAGCAGAATGATGGAGTCAGGAAGCCTGGTAGTCACATGCAACCAGTTGGAAACAGAAAAGAGCAAATAAAGAAGGGGAGAAGACTGTGAGCCAGAGGGGTAGGAGAAATGAATATTTCCTGAGTGCTAAGTAAGGTTGGGCATCTGCTAGTGGCATGTAGTTCCTCATTTAAACTTCAGAGGGACACAATTAGTGGAATAGACATTGCTATCCACTTTCATCATGCAAACATTTTATTATCTTTAATTTTAACAGTAACTTCTTACAAAAACAAATGAGAAAATAGAAAAGAGTACAATAAAAGAATAAAAAAAGAAAACATCTCATCAATTCAGTACTATCATTTTGCCTCAGCAGCTACACATTTTTGTTGTTGATGTAAATATAACACACAACCTTTGCCAAGTGAACGAGTTGTACAGGTGTACACATTATTGACAGGAATTACATTAATCGGCTGTGCAACCCTACCCTTAATCTGTGTGATTTTTCCATAATTGTAAACAGAAACTCAGTTTCCATATGCAATAAAAAAAAAAAAAAATACAATAACACCCCTTTATTCCCTCCCTCCTGTCCCTGGGAACCCCTATGAACTTTCATCTCTATACATTTGCCTGTTTTTGTAAAAGGCATGCTTTTTAATTTGAAAGTTCATGACAAGCTACAAGGGTGAATTCATGTGGAAGCAGAAGTTATTTGCAATACATACATCCTACTACAAACTTGGTTCTAAAATATGCAAAGGATGATTCATAAAGAAAAAAAAATTCAATAGAAAGACAAGTAAATACTTGAACGCTCTCTAAAGGATTTCTGTATGGCCAACATCCATATGGAAAGGGACTACATCAGTTATCAGAGGAATTCTAATAAAAGCTCACAATGTGATCCTAATCCTGCACACCAGAATGGCTAAAATAAAAAAAAAAAAAATGGAAATACCAACTATTTGGTAGAACATGGAGCAACTGGAATTCTAATCTACTGCTAGTGAAAGTGCAATTTGGTACGACCACTTTAAAAATGCTTTGGCCATATCTACTAAAGCTGTGAACATCCGTATATCCTATGACCCAGCAATTCTACTTCTAGATACATACCCAATAGAAATGGGTACATATGTTCACCAAAACACATAAGTCTAACCATCTGCTAAGGAATGAACACCCTCCTTCTGAATGCCTAACTTTTGTTTTTAATTGTTCTTTAGATGAAGGTTTACAGAGCAAAGTAGCTTCTCATTAAACAGTTAGGACATATATTGTTTTATGACATTGGTTACCAACTCTAAGACATGTCAACACTCTCTCTTCTTGACCTTGGGTCCCCTATTACCAGCTTTCCTGTCCTCTCCTGCCTTCTAGTCCTTGTTCCTGGGCAGGTATGCCCCTGGAGTCTCATTTTGTTTTATGGGACTGTCTAATCTTTGGTTAAGGGTGAACCTCAGGAGTGACTTCATTATTGAGCTAAAAGGATGTCTGGGGGTCATATTCTCAGGGTTTCTCCAGTCTCTGTCAACCTAGAATTCTGGGTTTTTTTTTTTTTGAATTAGGATTTTGTTCTATATTTTTCTCCAGTTCTGTCCTGAATGCCTCACTTAAAAAGCACTATTCTCGTCTGTTCTAAGGTGATGGCCATATATAATGATAAGCTTATAAAGAAAAGTCTAGAGCTTTCTGTGAAATGCGGCAGCAAATCTGTAGAGGCTCATGTTCTTATAGCTTCTGTTCCCTCTGGAGCTACTGCTTCTGTCTGTCCTTCTGCTGGGTGCACCACATGGAACCAGTTATAAAATTCAACCTCATCTTATAAATTCACAGGAGTCCTACTCACACAAAATTTTTATTGGCTATGAGAACAGGTGTGTAGATAAGGTATACAAGGGATTTCTATTGTAGCAAAGCAAAACCTTAAAATGAAATGGCTGGGAATGGCGGGCCTCCTTCTGTAAAAATGCTTTTCTACATGGAATATGGGAAAATGCAGTTAAGATATGGCTTATGCAGAAAGGCAAAACGGAGTGCTTGCAGCAATTTGGTAATCATTTAGATCACCTTAAAAATATTTTCATCCTTTTTCTCATAGCTTACAGGAAATGAAATTCCAAAAGGATCGCATATTTAAAAGTAAAATACGTCACCATACAAATTTCAGAAGAAACTATGAGAGGTTTTGTTTTGCTTTTTGTTGGTAAAAGAGAAAGATTTTCTAAAAATCCCAAAGCTGTGAAGGCTCAAACTGGTAAGATACAGATATAGATGTTTGGCATATGAAAAACTATATGAAGAAAGCAAAAATACAGGCAAAAATCTGAAGAAAAATTCATAGGCTAAGGATTTGGAAGATAAAGAAATGGTCAATAATCACATGATAAGAAGCTCAACCTCATTAGTCATTAGGGAAATGCGAATCAAAACCAAAACACACTATTATTTCAAAACCACTGAGATGGCTCAAATCAATAGGATGGACAACACAAGTGGTGAGGATGTGGAGAAACTGGAACCCTCATACATTGCTGGTGGACATGTGACACGATCCAATCGCTTTGGAAAACAGTTAGGTGCTTCCTCAGAAAGTTAAACATAGAGTTAGCATGCAACATAGCAATCCCACTCCTAGGTATGCATCCAGGACAACTGAAGCATGTTCACATAATAACTTACAAAAGAATTTTCATAGTAGAATTATTTATAAATAGCGAAAATGTGGAGAGAATCCAAAAGTCATGAACTGATAAACTGTGGTATACTCATAAAATGGAATATTACTCAGCCATTAAAAGGCATCAGGTACTAATACACGGCAGTATATGGACAAACCTTGAGAACGTTATGCTAAGTGAAAGAAGCCAAACAGAAATGACTGCGTGGTACATGATTCCATTTACATGAAATATCCAGAACAGACAAACCAACACAGACAGGAAGTAGATTAGCAGTTGCTATGTCTTGGAGGAAAGGAGTAATGAGATGACTACTAATATGTAGGGCGTTTATTTACAGGGTACTGAAAATATCCTGAAGCTAGACAGTGGTGATTGTTGCACAACTCTGTCCATATACAAGCAACCACAGAATTGTGCACATTATAAAAGGCAATGTTATGGCCGGTGAATTATATCTCAATAGAAATATTTGTGACTCCCGAAAGACTAACATTTCAGTTAAATATATAGAACCCATAAATCAGTAGGCGAAAAGAACCCATTTTACCATATCTCTCTCCAGCCAAAGTGAAGGGGGTACATTCTATTAATACATCTTATTTTTTTATCTCTTCATTAACAAGTTTTGTTCTCATTATACATAACTAGTCTCCATTTCTAATCATACATAACTAGTCTCCATTTCCTTATGTCAGTTTTCACTATAGTAACTACATAAACAGAGCACTTCCATGGTTTTTATAAAAACCCACCCACTCATTCAATCAGACATATCATTTTTGGAAGCTTCTTAGGTGCCAGGAACTAGGACACTCTGACCAACACAGCAGACAAGGTCCTGCCTGCATGGGCCTTCTATTTTTGTGGAGCACTCAGATGATAAACCAGCCAAACAGTATGTAATGTTACCTAACATCAGGAGGGAGGCGTATAATTTTGGAGGTGTCCCAAGCTGTGTCTCTCTCATGAAGAGTTCCCTCTTGCCTCTGAACCCAGTGGAAAGTAAACACTTTGAAGGAACTGTGAGGTCAGTAAGTGTGAAAAAAGACATTTCATTTCAGTTTCATTTTGTTGGTTTTACCTGCTATGCTGTCAACATTTTTTTAAACACTATCCTGCAGCTGACATCAACCAACCCCCCAAAAAACAAAAACAAAACCCGATGCCATGCAGTCGATTCCGACTCACAGCGACCCTGTAGGACACAGTAGGGTCTCCAAGGAGTTCCTCATCTTAGGACACAAATAATTCCTGCTTATGAGAATCTGAAAGTTGTTCACTGTGGATGTGTGAGGGACTCAGTAACACTTGCAGAGATTCCATGTGGGTGTGGTGCTCAAGTGTGAGCATCGGGGGGAATGGACTCCATGGCACTTTGCATCCTTCTGGAGATTATGACACAACAAACATTCCCTCTTCATTGTCCTGCATCTTGTAAGAGAACAGAGGGAATTGTTAGGCAGAACCATTTGAAAATGCATGGCAAGAAATTTTATTGAAACATTAAATTCAAAATAAAATCTTCCTACATTTTTCAACCTTCCCTACCTCTTTTCAAGAGGTAACTGGACTCACAGAGTTAAAGCCCTGAAACTTTGAGACTCTGAAGAGTCTGTTGTAAGAGTCTCAGCTCATTGCAGTAATCACACTGAGTGAACTGGAAACCAAGGGAAGAGTGGGAGTCAGACAGCAGAGACCTACACATTGGGAAGGGGTGAGGCCTGCTTCTTGATAATGCCCTGGGCTAGGTGGCAGCACCTCAAAGGGTAATGCAGGCACACAAGTAGACAAACCACGTTATGGTGTTCCCAGCCCTGCCAAGGTTCTCATGCTCCATCTGGGAATGGAAGCAGCAGAGACAATGCTTCTAGAGAGATCACCCACATAGGCTGAGGCGATGGGTGTGTTAAAGATCTCCAAACCTTGGTCCTTCTTTAGACCCCGGGGTACCTAGAAAATAAACCAACACCAAATATACCCCTGCAAAGAAGTAAGGTTAAAATTTTACCCCAATTTTGTAAGCCGAGAGCTCTGAGTTGGAATTCAGTTTATTTAAAGAAATATCAAGTTTTCTTGCACACATGAATTTGTGCAGATTCACAGTTACGGTTCATATTATTCATTCATCCATGAAGCCACCAAAGATTTACTATACAATAGCTACATGTGAGACCCTATGGCAGTTGCTCTTGATGATGAAATGACTCAGAGAATTTCCCTCAATGCCTGGTGAGAGAAACAGCCAAGTTAACAGTTGTATCAGTCATGTATTGCTGTGTAACAAATGACCCCAAATTTTCGTGTCTTAAAAGAGGAACAATTTACCAGCTCACAATTTTTCAAGTTGTCAGTTTGGAGCTCTTCTGATCTGGGCCAGCCTCAGTGGCTCACAACACGGCTTCCTCATGTGTCTACAATTTGCTTCCAGGTAGCTGGGAGCCAGTTCATAACATCAAGTCAGTGAAACCGCTAGATCCTCCCTCCAATGGTCTTCCATCATCTAGCAGGCTGGCCTGAGGATGTTCCCATGAGTTCTCAGGGTTTAAGAGCAACAAAAGGGAAGTCTCAATGTAAAGTCTTTCAACTCTCTCATTTTATCAGGTTTCCTACCATCCCAATGTCCAAAACAATAATAACCTCAGCCCCAACTAAGGGGTGGAGAAAGACTCCTACTGCTAATGAAAGGCGCTCCAGAGTCTCATAGAAGGCACGGGCACAGAGAGAGGATGAATGTGTAGACATTTCTTACATCAACCACAACAGGTAAATGCAATTGTGTTTTATACTGTGGTAAAGGGTTTTGCAGGTACAATGGAGTAGGGAGCAAGAAGTGAACAAATCTACCAGGAGGATATTTAGGGAAGAGCACAACCAGGAACTGATGCCTGAACCAAGTTGGGAATGTGATTGGATAGTTAAGGGGTGACAAAAGGCCCGGGTCCAGGAAGCCCCATGTCTTCTCCAGAGAGAAGTCTGAGGAGACAGGCTGAAGCCACTGAAGCATTTGGTACATTTGTGAACAGATGCAGATCATCTTTAGTTGTACTGTTTTCCAACCACTTGTCCCTGTTTATAGTTTGGAGTCACACAAAAGTAGCCCCTAGCATTTCCCTGTTGAAACTTTTATTTTCCTCTGAGAAGTCATCACCATCCCAACGTACTTAATTGCTTCCGCAAATGCTCTCCCCATTTACCAGCTCCTTTTCTAAATGGGCTCCAGAGTGAAAGCAGAGCCTGGAAGATGCAGAGGTCATGGACTTTCCCCAAGTCAACTCCTAAACTTCCCATTCGGGCTGACCACAAATTCCTGAGTCTTAGCATTTTATGGTGAGCTCATAAGCCCAATCTGTTCCAATGGGGTCAGTTCTCTGAACCACCTTGCTTCACCAGAGAGTAGGCCATCAGATGGGAGGGGAGAGAAAATCTTCTAGGCGCAGGAAAGAGCCTATGTGAAGCCTCAGAGGGTAAGAAGACCTGAGAGGCATTCAGAGTGGACATTGTATGACCAGGGCTGGAGAGACATGATTCCAAGAGAGTCAAATGAGAAGTTTTGGAGAAAGTAACTCCCGGTCACACTGTAACGATTCCCTGTACTCTCTCTCAGCACCAAGAGATAGTAATGCCATGGAGTGCAGGGAAAAACTGCAATTCATTTTTAATATCTAAGCCCCCTTTTCCCAGTCTGGGACTGGCACTATTCAAGCTCCTGCTAGAACAGCTTCATATTTTTCTTTTTGCTGTGTTCCTATTTAAAGCGGGCCCATGGAACTGAGCAATGTCAGCAATGATGTCACACTGGGATTTGGAAGCCATGGTGCTCTTGCAGATCTCACCTACTCTTAGGAGAGGGTGTCGATCTCAGGTCCTGTGGGAGAGCACCTTGAACGACTGTATCACGGAAATTCCGGACTAAACCAGAGTCACCAAGTCATCAAAATGTCATGCATCATCAAGAACTTGGAAAAGGGGTAGAGATCCTTCAGAACATCATTATGATTGGACATCTTCACCCAGACAGGATGAAACAGTGACACACAAGGAAGAGACCTTTCTCTAAGACTCTAGATAAGGGTGAGAGGAAAAATTTCCCAGACTGTTGTGTGTTATGGAACAAAGGGTCTGGTTTCCACCAGAAAAGAGAGCCATGATAGGAAAAGATGAAGGAATTGGGAATGGATAAGGTCATAGGGAGGAGTGTCCTGAGAAAGCATTTCCTGTCATTTGGTAGACAATTAACCAAAGTCTTACATCAACAAGAAATGTAGGAATAAGTGAGGGATCAAGCTACAGAATTCATTGGGAGTTCGAGAGCTTTCCAGGCACTCTGTTGTTTAGGATCTGTACCTGGTGGAAAGGAAGGAAGCCAGTAGACAACTGGGGCAGAGAGTGTAGGATAGGAGAAAGGGTGGTTAGAGAAAAGCGTACTTAATTATTATATTTTCTAATGACATGATATTAATGCAGTATGTGAAGAATTAAGAAAATGTCTCAGGAGGTTCTAGGACTGGGAGGTTGAAGGAGCCGAGAGCCCATATCATTAAGGGCAGAAGAATGGCTTGCAGATTCCTCTCCTAGATCCAGGAACTCCCCTTCTCCTCCTATGTCTTCTCCCCACATCTCCTCAAGGACCTAAAAAACCCTCACATCAAAGGTAGCTATAGGATAGAATTTTTTCTACATTCCTACTTTTCTTAACCTGAATTTTGTCTAGGATCTCTAATGTGCCACTCCTTTCAGGGCAGTTTTGTTGCCCTCCCCACTACCATTATCTTTGATGCCCCCCACCACTACTCCAGTGCTGCCCTCCACTGGCCCTATTTCCTTTTGCTTCCTAGTTTTCTGAATGGCCTCTAAAACCCTCTTGAGAGATCCCCTGCTGCAACTTCTTTCTGTCACTGAGTTTGCACTCCCTTCCCAAGCTGCTTCCATCTCTTTCTTCCTTAACTCGCCAATCCTACCTTCACACTCAGAAAAATACAGACCCTTATGTTGACATATACAACCCACCCACACACACAGTTGATGTGGTTGTGTCTTGGCTACTGAGATTTGTACCATCGGACTCTCAAATATGGACATCTCTTTCGGCCTCACACTGAAAGAGTATTTCTCATAATGACATGGTGAGAGCTTTCTGTTCAGGGAAAGGCAATCTTAAAGGAGAAGTTTTAAATTATACATAAATATACAAATTTTGCTCTCACTTTAAGTGTAATTCCTTGTATAAAGAGGTCTTCCTTTAAGGGCCACATAAACCAGAGACTCCATCAGCCTTAGACCAGAAGAACTGGATGCTGCCTAGCTACCGTCAATGATGACCCTGACAGAGACCACTTGCTAGTTATATAAATGATGGTACCCTCAAATACAGCCCTTATACTGAAAGAAAAGACCAATATGAATGTCAGAGATACTCTGAATCTTGCTCTTGAACGTAAAGTAGCAAAAGCAAATGAAAGAAATGATGAAGTAGTAGAGCTGAGAGATTTCAAAGGATGGCTTGAGAAGACAAAGTATGATAATGACATGTGCAAAGACCTGGAGTTAGAAAAACAAAAGGGAAGAACATGCTCGCCATCTCTCAAGCTAAAAGAAATGAAGAAAAAAATCAAGCCTCGAGTTGCAAAAGTGAAGGATTGTACAGGCCAAATATTGAACAACACAGGATGCATCAAAATAAGATGGAAAGAATACACAGAGTCACTATACAAAAAAAAAAAAAAGGGTTGATGTTCAACCATTTCTGGAGGTAGCATGTGATCAAGAAATGTTAGTATTGAAGGAGGAAGTCCAAGCTGCACTG